>NC_141605.1:18261985-18561985 GCF_047967505.1 Dipteris shenzhenensis
GGCAATAGAGGGAGAAGAAATGGATGAAGTCAATACGGAGGCACTCCCTTCTAATTCAACAATGCAACCACCTCTAAATTTGATTGAAAAATCAAATTTAGCTGCATTAGATAAAATGGAGAGCTCATTTCAAGTTACGATCGTTTTGAAACGAGAACCTTAGTATTTAAGCTTTGGTAGAGAGGAGGTTTCAATCCTCTCCAATCCTTTAAAAGAGGTTAATGACAATGTTATCTTGGCCATTCTCAGGTAATGTTTATTTATTTATTGCTACTTCAATAAGCTAACATTTGTTTATTTATTCACAGTTCAGTTATATATCAGTTTCCTAGTGCAGAATGCAAATCAATTCTATGAGCTAATGTTTGTTTATTTCTTGGTGCAGTGTAGTTATTTCTCAGCTTCCTAGTACAGTGCAACATCGTGTCTACATGCTCGATGCTCTCCTTTCTTCTATTCTTAGCTCTCCTCAAAAGACTATAGAAGATGTTTGTACCTGGTTAAGCCCTTTGAATTTAGATGGGGTACGAGTCATCTTAATGCCTTATCATGAGGCGTAAGTATCAACTCTAACCTTATTTTTACTATTTCTTTGGCAAGTTTGTGTAAAACAATAATCATTTTTATTCTGGTCGTGTAGCTCACATTGGAGTCTGATGTTCTGAGACCTTGAACTCAACCATTTATGGTTTGTGAATTCAATAGAAAGCTATCATGCCAACTCCCCAAGGTAATTATTCTCTTAATATTTTTGATACTTTCTTATTTTGTATCGTATGATCATGACATTTTAATATATTTCATATGTCATGCTGGACAGTGCTGCATATCGGCTAGTATCTGCTGTCAGAACAACCACGGAGCAACAAGATCAAGTAGAATTCAAAAGACATCTGCCAGTGGAGCAAAAAGATGGACACAGCTGTGGGTGGAGAGTTGCCTACAACTGCATGTTGTTTCTTAGAGAGATTTTTGATTTGGAGTCACCAGTCAAAATGGAATCATATACCGAAGCTGATCTGCTAGCATTTCGGGCTAAGAGTATTCAGCATCTAATTACTACCATTGGGAAACAACATGAAAATATGACTACATTGCAGCATGTATAAAACCATATCTTTATACTTGTATGCTTGTTCCAGCCTTTAATTGGGATGTATAAATCTCATAACTTTTTTATATTTTCTTCCAAGAGGAGAAGAGACTGAGTCTAATGAAAGCATGCTATCTTTATACTTTTATGATTATTTAAACCATTAATTTTATTTGGGATGTGTAAATCTCATAACTTGTCTAATGAAAGCATGCTATCTTTATACTTCTATGATTATTTAGACCATTATTTTATCTCATAACTTTTTAAATTTTTCATCCAAGAGAAGGAGAGACTCACTCTAATGAAAGCGTGTATGAAACCTTTTCAAATTTTTGCTCCAAGCAGAGGAGAGACTTACACTAATGAAAGCATGTATGAAACTTATCTGCTTGTTTAAGCCTTTATTTGGGATGTGTACATCGCATAACTTTTTTATATTCTTATGGCAGAAGGAGGATGTGGAGGACATAGCAAGTGAAGAAGAATACGATGTAGACTACTCCCTCAATAAGATGAGTCATAAAAATATGAATCTATTGGAGCAGATTGGAAGTTCATTCACTGCTATGTTGTTAATTCGACAACAACCTCATTTTTTTGAATTTGGTGAAGAAGAGATTTCAATCCTCTTGAATCCTAAGAATGAGGTTAATGTCAAAGTCATTACAACCATCCTCAGGTTTGATGCAGCCTTTTCCTTGGCTTTATACTTTGCTTATTTTGATTAAACCCAAGAAGCTAATACTTTTTTTTTAATATAGTAATGTTATAGAAAATTTTCCGCAAAATATACAAAGCCTTTCATATATGCTCGATCCTCGTATTTCGGAAGTGCTTAGCAACAAAGAAGAAACCATAGAGAATGTTTGCAAGTGGTTGAAGCACATTCCTATGAATGACGCACGAGTTATTTTTATAGCATATTATGAGAAGTAAGCATCAAACCCTACTTGTTTTTTCTATTGCATTGCTAGAATTGTCTCAAACACAGTAATTATTCTTGACATGTAGATTGATATGCAATGCACATATTCACTGTTCTTATTGTTTTGATATGCAGATCAGCTCGAAAATTAGTAGATGCTATCGACATATAGTAATGCAGCAATGTGACTTGGCACAACAAATAGAGTATATAACATGTCAGGTATCACATCAAGATAATAGCCACATCTATAATTGTGGATGGAGGGTGGGCTACAGTTTCTTTTTGGTACTTGGTCAAATTTTTGAGATACAAAATGACACCACACTATCAACATATACGGATTTGCATCTCTATGCATTTATAATATGTACCATTCGAGCAATCATTGATTGTGAAATGAATGCCATCAAAGAGTCAAAGAGAATAGAAGACCTCAACTCTACAAACATGGCTTCATTAAAAGAATTGGGAAGCTCTTTTAATGTTAGGGTTATGATTCAACATAGACCTCAGTATCTTGAATTTGGGGGAGAGGAGATTTCAATTCTCTCTAGAGCTTCAAATGAGGTCAATACCAACGTTATGATGTCCATTCTCAGGTTTGATACAAACTTTCTCTACTTGATAATTCAATATTTTTATTAAATCTAATAAGCTAATAAGCTAATATTCATTTATTTGTTGGTGCAGTATAGTTATCTCACGATTTGGTAGAGTCATACAAAATCATGTTGTATATGTTGGATTCCCTCCTTTCTCCTATACTTAGCGATAGCAGAAAGACAATAGCCGATGTTTGTAAATTATTACAGCCTTTACATTTACATGGCATGCGAGTCCTATTTATGGCATATCATGAGATGTAAGTATCATGGCAACCTTTATTTTCATCTTATACTGGCAACATTGTGTTAAATAATAATGGTTCTTAATTGTTCGTGTAGGGAACATTGGAGTCTGGTGGTTTGGAACCTTGAAGACAACTATTGTTGGTTTGTTAACTCGATTGCAGGCTTTCATGGCTCAGTGCAAACGTAAGTATTCTATTAATCTGTTGTTACTTCTATATTATGTACCTTATGTGATAGATACACTAAGTTTTTTTAATATGTCACGATAAGCAGGTCGATTGAAAAGTTGGTATCTGCTATCAGAGAAACAGGACAGTACAAAGACACGGTAGACTTCGAAAAGCGTTTAGTAGTAGAGCAGGAAGATGGGCATAGTTGTGGATGGAGAGTTGCCTACAACTGCATCTTGATTTTCAAAGAAATTTTCTCACTTAAGCCACAGATCTCATTGGAAGACTCTTTGGAGCTCAAATATTCAGAGGAGGATATACAATTGTTTAGGGCTGAAATCATTCAAGACCTAATTGCTGCCATTAGAATACAACGTGCAACTGAAGCAATACCAGAGCTTCCCTTTAAGGAAGAGGAGACTGAGTTTACTATGAAAGCACTGCACACTACAGAAGAAGTAGAGACCCAATGTACCTACAGCACCACAGCCTCCACTGGAAGCATCAGAAGAGTTGCCACCGCCTCCGCTTGCATTTAAGGAAGAGGATATTGAGTCTACTCCGAAAGCACTACATACTACAGAAGAAGTAGAGACCGAGTGTACATCTACAACACCACAGCCTCCATTGGAAGCATCCGAAGAGTTGCCACAGTCTCCACTAGAAGCATCACAAGAGTTGTGATGCATGTATGATGTTGTGTTTGTAGTTTTTGTTGATTATACACCAATTTGTGACTTATTACTTAAGTGGCATAATCATGATATTTATATAATTTCTTTATCCACACAATTTTATGATATGAATGTGTGATGATGTGATTATTTGGAAATAAATCCTTGTGTGATGAGAATTTTGATATGAATATGTGATGATGTAATATTTCTAATATAATTATTTCATGCACACAATTTTATGATATGAATGTGTGATGATGTGATTATTTGGAAATAAATCCTTGTGTGATGAGAATTTTGATATGAATATGTGATGATGTAATATTTGTAATATATTTCTTCATGCACACAATTTTATGATATGAATGTGTGATGATGTGATTATTTGGAAATAAATCCTTGTGTGATGAGAATTTTATTCAGTTGGACAGTCTCCACTCACTTAAAGTAGAGCATTCGCAATGCTTCTCTCACTTTATTCCAACCCTTATCCTTATCATCTCCACTCACTTAAAGTAGAGCATTCAATCTCCACTCGCTTTATTCCAACCCTTATCATAGTGAACACATCGTGCCACTCACTTTATTCCAACCCTTATCCTTATCGTCGTGAACACATCGTGCCTTAGTGCACTTGTATTCTTCCATTCTAGTCCTTCCACAAACACTCTCTTATTTCTTACATCCTAGTCCTTCTAAGTAACTTGTATTCTTCTATCCTAGTCCTTCCGCAAACACTCTCAGAGTCTTCTTTCATCCATCCTGATAACCAAGTATTCTTCTATCCTAGTTCTTCCACAAACACTCTCTTCTTTCATCCATCCTAGTGCTTCTCATTAACTTGTATTCTTCTTGTATTCTTCTATCCTAGTCCTTCCGCAAACACTCTCAGAGTCTTCTTTCATCCATCCTGATAACCAAGTATTCTTCTATCCTAGTTCTTCCACAAACACTCTCTTCTTTCATCCATCCTAGTGCTTCTCATTAACTTGTATTCTTCTTGTATTCTTCTATCCTAGTCCTTCCGCAAACACTCTCAGAGTCTTCTTTCATCCATCCTGATAACCAAGTATTCTTCTATCCTAGTTCTTCCACAGACACTCTCTTCTTTCTTGCATCGTAGTCCATCTCCCTTTCTTTATCATCTCCCCACCCATGGATGTCCTTGGCATTGTCGAAGACGTGGAGTTCGGAATTAACAATCTCAAAGAATGGATTGCTGACCAAGGAGCACAAAGAGAGGCCAGAATTCGACAAGGTTCTCCTTTGACACACATGGAGAGAGAGGAATTTGCTACACAAAGGCACACAGAGAGGGAGGAGACTCTCAAGATAGCAGACAATGAAAGACTTCTAAGACGTATGATAAAAGCACGACAAGATCTATTAGACTTCTTAAGTAACCTGCGTTATCGCAGCTCTCGTCATGGGCGATTTGATGCGGATGCTGAGAGAACAATAAGAGCCTCTGAAAGAAATTATAAAGAAACAATTTGTGATTGCTTAAACTTCTTCTTCGCATGTAATTATGTTGAGGATACAGTTGTGGAGGCAGTGAAGGATTGGGTTGTTGAGAAGATAAGAGAGACCAATGATGAGATCTTCTAGACTTAGATAAGAGAGATTGTATTAAGGTGTTTTTTGACACCATATGGCTTTGTATTAAGGTGTTTTTTGACACCATATGGCTTTGTGTTAAGGTGTTTTTTGACACCATATGGCTTTGAGTAATATGATCTACTTCTTGTACAAATGTGATGTTAAGATGATGTTAAGAGAGACTGTATTAAGGTGTTTTTTGACACCATATGGCTTTGAGTAATATGATCTACTTCTTTACAAATGTGATGTGCTCTTTTTGAAATGTACTCTAGTTTTCATAACATGTCACGCCATTTTTTCTAGTTTGATTTTTTAAAATCTTACTTTTTTGTCTCTTTTAACAATGTGATGTACTCTATTTTTAACATCTCACGTCATTTTTTCTAATTTGATTTTTTTAAATATTCCTTTTTGACTCAATGTTTTGTTTTATAAGAGCCTCTTTTTTTGAAATGTTTTATCCAAAATTATCTCACAAAATGAATTTGGACAGTGCAAGAGTCCAAAATTAATGAAATAGGTGTTAACTTTCACTCCTCCTGACTCTGCTACCATTAGTCCTCCTTACTCATCAGGGGATCTCTCCTATCAAATCACAGCTATCCGAGAGATAATAGAAGATAGAAAGGACAAAGCAATGATGGCCACCATGAGGCGGTTGATGAGCCATCACTTCAAGAGCGACATTGCTATCGATTGGCGGTATCAAGATGGCCAAAAGAAGCAGGCGGTCATCGATGAGTTAAAACAAAAATACCCTAACCCGCCAAATTGGGAGTTTAATGAGGATTATATGCGAGAGTGCATGGGTTTCATCTTGAAGCATTGTAGATCAACCTTGCGTACTTTCATCACGAAGGGGTTGGCTAAAACCAGCTGGGCAGACAAAGCTGATTGGAAGTTCTTCAAGAAGCAAAATAGGGACCATCCCGAATTGTTAGAGGGTCAGAGGAGGGTTGCGAAGAGACGGCTGGACGTCGTAGGTACTTCGCACTTTGGTGCAGGCAGACGGTTGGCATTCGAGGCAACCGTGGTAAGTCTTCTTCTTCTCATTTAATGTATTGTTCTATTTGTTTTACTACATATTACATGCACTTTAGCTAACTCTAACTCTCGTAAATTGGATCCACAGCAAGCTGTGATGGATCGTCTTCCTACAGATGCAGAGACGCGACGTGCATTTCGGATAGGAACAAAGCCGTGGTTTATTGAGCAAGAGGCAATGGAAGCGACGGTCGATTGGGCTGAGGTGGCTGCTCACATGGTATAAGTTTACTCCTACTTGTAATCTCACTTTTTAAATTGTTTTATTCTTTAAGTTTCAATCTAATTTTTGATTTATATGGTTCACTCTTAGGATCAAAGCTCAAGCATCCCATCATCGGAGGCGAGCGATCAACAGGGCCAAGGATCAGATGCACGTGACAAGGATCAGGGAGAAGATGCAGCTCACGAGGACCAAGGAACAGGCCAACAAGACAAGGATGATTCAGATTCAGATGAGTAGTAGTAGTAGTAGTGGTAGTAGCATTTTCTTTGCCCTGTATGTCATTTTGTATATCCGCTTGTTTGAGCAATTTTGTATCGCCCTTTCGAAAGGGTAATTTTGTAACAAACAATGTTGTATATGTTCGACATGTATATGCTTTTGTTGCTCGATCATTTCATTTGATCGATTTTGTATCACTCTTTTCGTAAGGGAAATTTTGTTATAAAAAAACTTTGTTTTGTAATTACCAAAAAAAAAAAGGAGTAGTGGGGCTAAACAGGGCCGTAGCAAGCCCTGTTTAGCCCCACTAATCCTTTTTTTTTTAGTTCTATTAATCGTCGCTATATAGCAACGTTTACCAGTGTCGCTATATAGTGACGATTAATATTGTCACTATATAGCGACGTTTATCATCGTCACTATATAGCGATGGTTCTTTTCCGACGCTTTTAGTGACTTTTATAGCGACGTTTGTGCCCGTGAAAAAAAAAAATTTAATGTAAAAAGCGTTGATATTTTTGTCGAAAAATGGCCTATGCCTTGTAGTGTATTCAGTATTTGACTGTCAGAGTGATAAGATCAAGGATGCAACATCTCATGAAAACAATGTGACAAATAAATCTTACAAGGAGAACTACACAAATCCAAATAAGAATGTACAGAAGGTCCCAAAACGGACATACAGATGCATGAAACGACAACGAGTCCAGGTAGATCTAGAAAAGCAACCAAAGAGAATAAGAGTAATGAATGAAGATGTTATGCTAAAAGCAATGCGATCTACATGTTGTAAGCATATATGTATGTGATCCATTAACTTACATGACATCAAGGGTTGTAGAGAACATGTCTGGCAAAGGAAAGGAAGTAGAAGAAATGAATACCTTCTCACGAGATTGTCTTGCTTTCTTGTAAATGATAAGAGAAGGCGAAGTTCAGGACAACAGATAAGGCCTCTTATAAATGGAAAAAGTATTTGCAATAATGCATATCGCATTATTATAGGATTATCACATGGCACATATTGGAATTTGGCTAATAAAGCAAAGTATCGAGTTAAATTTAACATTCATGTAAACATAGGAAGGCCCAAAAACCTCAATAGTTGCGGCAACAACAAATTGGAAAGATTACATTTATGAAAACGCTTTACCGCAACCCCATCTATCAGAAATGCATCTTCCAATAGGTTTTACCAAAAAAGAAGTATTTAACTCTATTGGAGAAACATAGAGGCAAAGAGGGCATGCACCGGCATCTTTTCATACTTTGTATACTCTTTGGAAAAAAAGCTTTGGACATGTTAAAATCCGGGGATTTCCATTTTCTGAGCAAAAACCCCCGAGCGACGAGCAGACAAAAGGTGGGAGGGTCCAAATATATAGGCTCAAGTCATTTTTGGGGAGCAAAAAATTCCAAATTATTTCAAGGAATATGTAAGTAAATGTGAAATATTGATAACTAGATATAGATATAAATATACCTTTATATAATATACATATATAATGTCTAAGTGGCGACTTATTTATGACTTTCAAAAATCCTTTCTTTTCCTTTCACCATTGGTTGGATCATAAAATTTTGAGCAATTATCATCTTTATAATTCCTCAGGATGACCTAAGAAAAATATATAATAGCTTTTTAATAGACCCTCTAAGTGTATTTTGCTAGAGGAATATGCTTTGAAGAGCTTGCCCCAACCCTATTCCGCCGACGGAATACCCTTGGAGAGCCTACGTAGAAGGGGTCATAACTTCTGCTCCTCCTTAGCTCAAATTGAGGAGTTGTAAAAGGGAAAAATGTTCAGAATCTCATGATCTATGCAATGGTAGGCTTAAAATTACACTTTTTATAGTTATAAAAGAGAAAAATTAAAAATTTCAAGATGTATGTGAGAGTTATAACTTCTCCCTAATTCATATTATGGTTCAATAGAGACCACATGTCCTTAAAAGTACTTAGGTTTAGAGAATTGGGAATATTTTAAAAATCCCTCGGCTTCCCATATTTGATAATGTATTAGAGATTAATTTATGATCAATTATAATGGCTTCAAGTATGAGGTTTCCAATATCTTTTTCCTACTCATCCAAGGAATATGGTATACATTGTTATATGAAAGCTTCAAATATGGGATTGCTAAAGATTAGGGAAAATCTTTTAATTTGATTGAATTACCATAATCCTCAAAAGAGAGTATGGTAGGAAGCTATTTATAGGAATTTCTAAAGTGTTCACTATTTGTTCATATATAGATGATGTTCTCTAAAATGAGGGTTATAATGAAAAATAAGTAAGTATATGGTTCCATAAATGATAAATTAAGAAAGAATTGTATATTCCTTTAAGAAATATACAAGCATGGTTGGTATAAAAAATTATTGCTCGGACTTTTCTGCTTGTAGGTTTTTGCTTGGAAACTGTGCACATCCTTAAAATCCCAAAGAGGCAAAAAATGTCAAAGTGCAACAACTGTGATGATATAAAGTGAGCACTTGAGAGTGCAACATCTCCAGAACAAAAAGAAGCTTTCAAAAAAAGAGAGAATTTCATCATGGACTTGTTCGACATTCTAGAATAAAATATGCATTTTGGAAGGAGCAAGCTATTTCTCACCCAAATGAGTACATGTGTGTTATTGTAGATGGTATGGATCAAAATACAACAACATTACCTCGATTCGTTAACACTCCACCTAAGCTACAAGGAAAATTCTTTTTAAAGACACATCTATGTGGAGTGTTAGTGCACGGATTTAAGTTTTTTGCAGACATATGGATTGATTCCTTGCATCTACAGGATAACAATCAAGTTGTAACATCCGTTATGAAGGCAATTCACAATATACATGTAGAAAAAGGTCGCCTACTAGCAACTTTGAGAGTACAAGCAGACAATTGCGGATGAGAGAATAAGAATGTACTCTTCTTTGCATTTTGCTCAATGCTAACCGCTCATAGAATCTTCAATGAGATTGAAGTTGGGTTTTTGTTGGCTGGGCACACACATGAGGATATCGATCAGGTATTTAGCACGGTTTCAAGAGAACTAAAACACAAGGACATGGAGACGATGGATGACTTGATAAGAAAATGCGGGAGGCAAGTTGGTGGCCATAAGGAAGGAACAATATGCTCAATGGTTGAGAGGATGTATGATTGGAAGAGCTTTATTCTACCTTTCATACAAAAAGGTGGTGATGCCCTGATAGGTCATAGCACTCCACACTATTTTTGCTTTTTCTTAAAGGATGAAAAACCAGTGATGCAATGGCAACACTATTCTCTTCATACAAAATGGGAACTTAAAGAACCTTTCTCTCTCTTAACTTCAATCCTGAGCAAAGAAATGCATCCAACATGGGCTCCTATAAAAGAATTCAGCGAGAAATCCAAAGGCAAAATAGAAGGCTTAAAAGCTTTTATTACATAAAAGAGGAAATGCTCTGGAGATTTCCTGATTGGAAGCCCTCTTGGAAGGAACATACTACTGTTGTAATTAGCAAGACCTACCAATTGATAAAGGACCTTGCAAAAATGTGAGAAGATGATATTAAGGCAGAACGGCCTTTACTTTGGCCAAATGTTGGTAATGACTTGCGTCTAGCATGTGGTCTCTTTGAAAATGAGTTTGAATCGCTGCTCCCACATCCATATTGTGGACCCAAGAAGAGAGAGTTTATGCCACAAATAGGCATAGACGTCCATCGTTTTGTTGCAGTTTGAACATGAGAACGTGAAGTTTTGGGTTGTGAAAGTAGTTGACGCGAGCATGGATGACTAGGGGAGAGCTACAACATTTACAGCGGTATGGTATGAGCCAAGGGGTAGGAAGGAGAACCAAGATAACAGTACATTGTATAGTAGTTGTCTAAAAAAGGAATGGGTCCCAAACCATGATGCAATTTCAAGACTTTCCACAGAGACAGTCATAGTATCCTGGAAATCAAGGTCAAAGAAAACAAAGAAGCACATGGGGTATGATGTAGAAGACAAAATAAAATTACCACAACCAATTATTTCTCACATTACAGAGTTCATAAAGATGCTCACCCAGGAGGAAGAAGAAGGAGATAGCGCAAATGAAGAATGCCTATGATAACCCCATTCAAATATCGAGAAAGAGTGAAGGTGGTGGTGGTAGTCAGATGAGAGTGAATGAAGATGGCACCCAAGTGACAAGTGATGACAGAAAGGACATTTTGAACAAGCAAATGTTTGGATCGCTCATTTCTATGATGATAGAAAAGGGCATTCAAACAAGCAAATGTTTGGATCGCCCATTTGTACTAAACTCACTGTAAAGGAAAAATTAAATTATTGAAAAGGCCACAGGAGATCCTTTGTACAAAGGCTCATCTAGAGCAATATTTGTTGTAAAACTTATGATATGATAATGTAAAATTGCAAGCATAGCTATTGCTATTTTTTGGAGCACAAAAGAGGCTTCCATCATGTCTCATGTCCATATAAACCTTTTAATTTCTTGAATATTCAAGAGTGTTATAGTTTTCTGCATTGAAAGTAAAAAGAGTCTTGCAAGTCTCTTATGTATACATTTTTAAAATGTTGTGAATCCTCAATAGCATGGTTTTTCATGGATTTAAACTAATGACTCGGATTTTTTAATTTAAGAATACGATTCTTATAAACAAGAAATACAAATTTAGGATTTAATAGTAGTTTTTGCATTATTAGTACAACATTGTAGAGAGATATTTTGAAATGTATTATGTGGAAATGACAGTGCCAGAAAGTAAAATTTTGATTCTCGAATGACATTTTCATAAAGTAAACTTTTCATTTGGGAAGGATTTTAAGGAATAGTCCAAAAGTACACATATGAGTCCAAAATTAATGAAGTGTTAGACACCAAGCTAGCATCAAGTCTTTCATCAACTCCGAGGGATCGGGCAACCTCCATTCAACAAATTGATTACTTTCATTTGGCGATCCCTTCAAATGCTAGAAGGGAATTCAAGCAAGATTAGAAGCCTTTGCAACTTCCCCCAGCACTCAGTGAGAGTCATCGAAATGCACTGGAGTAGCTATCAGGGCTACTCTTGATTTGCATCTAGAAGAGAGCCATGAGGATCAATGCAATAGCTATTGAAGCTACTCTTGATTTACATCATCAAAGAAAAATTGCCGCACCACACAATCCACTCATTAGTTGCCTCTTTCAGCTCTAATAAGTTAAGCTTCTTTCGTATCAGCCAGCTACACACTACTCTCGAGAAGCTAAAAGGAGTCCATCCGAAGTTTAAACTTTTCTACGCAAGAAACAAAATTCTTGATGGAATCTGGTGAGGATGGGAGGAAGACGATGATGAAAATGGAGCTTGAAGATTTGTAGGGGTCTCCCCTATTTCTATCAATGCTTAATGCAAGCTCAGTATTATTACCTAATGAGAACTTGGGAGTAGCTTTGGATCCAACTAAGCTGTAGATACACTACCATATCCGACTCGGTAATGGTCAAAGCATCAGCATGGAGATGCCGGAAAGCATGGGGGTGATAAGCGATATCTAGGGGCATGATTAGGGTAAGATTAGGATACAAAATTTAGAATTTCAAAAGTTTACCCCCTTTAAATTTCCCCCTCCCTCCTTTAAAAGTTCCCCCTTCCCCCTTTAAAATTGCATTTCCCCCCTGATCTCCCCCTCTTTCCTTAAATCCCTTTTAAATTTGCCCTACTTAAATTAAACTTATTTAACCGCCCTTAAAATTTCACCTCCCCCCTTTTGAAATAGATTGAATTCAATCTCCCCTTCCTTTTAAAATTTCACATCCTTAAAAGTTTGTCGTCCCCCTATAAATTTAGGTTTACTACCCAACACCCTTAAAATTATGTAGGTTTATGTCTTCCATCCTTTTTTAATTTAAACATTTGACATCTAATGTGACGCTCCACATTTTTGTGTGACGCTCCATATTTTGTAAATAAATGTCTTTTTTGTTTTAGTAGTAGTAGTTATTTGTGAAATTTATTTTTATGTCAATTTTGTGTTTTGAAAATACTAATAAGTGATTTGAGATTTAAAAAATCCAAGAAAATATATATATATGCATGGGAGTTGTGATCAGAGTTTGCAGGTTTAAAGGAAGGTCTAGCTTTGCGAATTCTAAAGGAGAACTTGGAAAGGAGTGATTGATTTAAAAAGAACTAAAGTTATTGCTAAAATGGTCCAAGAATGGAATGAATTGCTCGTGAAGGGCAGAAAAAGCAGGATAAAGTGGAAAAGCCAGCTAAAAGTGGGGAAAAGCAGGTCGCACCTTTCTTGGATAAAAGCAGTAGTCACTATTTCAACCATAACTTTTGATTATGAACTCGGATTGTGGAAAGCTGAGATTGTGATCTACAACTTTAGAGAAGAGGTCGATATCTAATTCCATGCTCTATTAAGTCAAAAACTCAGAATACACAGAGGCAGCAAGGTAGCATATTCTAAAAGCTCTGAGATTGAGATTGAGAGTGCAAGAGTGAGATTCTTCTTTTGTCTCTCATTGTATCATCTTGTGTGAGAGTGAGATTCATTGAAACACCTTGGTGGGAGTGAGAGTGAGAATAGCTCGAGGGTGGTTGGGCAGTTCAAGCTCTGTACATGGAGTATTGTGACTCCAGGATTGATTGTAAACAATTTTGATTCAATAGAAAGTCTCCTTCTATTGTAGTTTAGTTTTTTCCTTCTCTCTATAGAATCAATCTTGATTTCAAGGTTTGGAGCATCTCAAGTGGTATCAAAGCAGGTTGAATTCCTCATTGTGAGTGAGAGAGATGGCTGACCGTGATGAGATTCAATGGAGGACGTTTGAACAAGATCTTTTGATTAGGACACTTAGTGAAGAGCTAAACAGATAAAAGGTAAGGCTGTTGCAGATACTTATGAAAGAAATGAGACAAATGGAGATCTCAACAATGGTATTTATGTAGAAATACCTCAAGATGATGATGCTATAGGATCAAGACCATGAAAGAGGATACAAACGGAGAAAGATAATGTCGAGGATGATGTTACAGATCCAAGATCTCATGAGAGATCAAGAGTTGATGAGGATGTTGCTGAATAGCACTTAGGCAAGTTTTCAAGGCGGTAAAACTTTTAGAATTTGATGGTGAAAAGAAGATCGGAGAAGATCTTGAAGCTTGGCTCGAAGAGCTTGAAGATTTGTTCGCCTTACGAGAATTTGATGAGGTTGGAAAGGAAAAGATTGCATCTCTTCAACTCGGTGGAGTCGCAAAGTTATGGTACTATTGATCACTTGGGCAGAATTTTGAGCCGCAACTGAAAAGAGGTATTGCTCTCCTCACTATTACTAGTAGCTGGAAAAGAAATCAGGTCCAGAGGCTAGAGGTTAATAAGCATGGCGACACTTGAGGGCCATAGAGGAAAGGAGATCGTGAGGGTGAAACGTTATTAGGGGAGGGGAAAAGGAATTAGAAGGGGAGGGAATGAAGAGGGAGACTATGACACAAGGGGAAAGGGAGAGGGGGAAGAGAAGCATGTACATGATAGGAGGAGGAATGTAAAGATGGCGACACCAAGGGAAGAGGACTATGCTTTATTTGAAAGAAAGGATGAGAGGGAAATATCAAAGTACTAGCTAGGTGGCTTTACAAGAATGAGCATGTCTCATCAAGGAATAACCCCCTGCTTTTATAGCCAAGTAGGCAGTTACACACTCTCAATTGTGTGCGACAACCCTTTGCCTCAATTTTCCACATAAATCAAGCCCCATATCTCAAGTCTATGATACTCCCTTGGTCTCTTCCCAATTTTATAATATGTTCAAACCTCTAGGAGGACAAGTGGAGGGTTGGCACAAGGAATCTTGCCACCTCATCCTACTTTCCCCATTATTTAACTTGCTCTCTTGGACCTTCTATACCTCCCCCACATGGGCCTATCCTATATGGAGGGAATAACCCAATATAATATCCATCTCCACCTATTTTATATTACTTCTCCCATGGACTTTGAGCCATATCTCACTAAATGCAGCCTAGGTGGAGGGGTGGCACATGGAGGAGCCATGCCACCTTACATTTTATAATATTACTACCATAGATTATGTACAACACACCTTATGGGTCCTCTTACGTGGAAGGGTGGCACATGGTCATGCCTTGCCACCTCAACCCTGGGCCCTATGCACACCATATTTTATTATACTATTGCCACACATACAAACACACACACATATTAATGCCTTTTTTGTTAAACAATTTTATCCATAACATTACATGAAGAAAAAAATGGAATTTTATAACTTTAAGCAGGTTCAAGAGGGAAAGCACGATCTTTCTATAGATGAGTATAAGGAAAAGTTCCTCCCATTTCATAAATATGCACTTGAAGTGATAGGTGACTCTCTTACACATAAGTTTGTAGAAGGTCTTAAGGAGGATCTTTTCTACATGATGAAAGGGACTAGATCCAAGGACTTTTTAGATGTTGTGGCCAAGGCAAATTTTTTTGAAAAGCATATAACGAATGGAAAGCAACAAAGACAAAGATGATTCCAACAGGTCATCCTTTTCCAAGAGTTAAGAGTTCAAATATTTCCCAACAAAGATCAGGGTTTTCTAGTGCCAATAAGTTTCAAGGATGGAGGGAACAATAGGATGGTAGAAATCTTAGAAATCAAAGAAAATTCATTCCTTATAGTTAGGAGGGCATCCAAAGTAAAGATCAAGCTAATAAAGTTGGTGGGAACCAGAAAGGTCGACAAGCATTTCCTTGGAAAAATGATCCTACTTTTATTGAATGAGCACAAAGGCTGGGATTGTGCTTCAGGTGTGGAGACCAAGGACATCAAACATTTGAATGTCCAAATAAATCCAAATTCAATGTTGTCAAAGGATCCAGGATGGAGGCTAAGATGGTCAAGATGAATCCAAACATTGATGAAGCTGAGGAAGAAGGTAAGTCATCTGAACTACAATGAAATGCATTGTTTCTTCTACATATCATGAACATGCCATTGTCATTAGAGTAAAAGGGAGGATTAATGCTCACGACATAAATTTCCTTATTGATTTGGGTAGCACAAATTGTTTTATCTCTCCTAAACTCATACGGACACAACACTTAGAAGTTGGGAATAAGATAAGAAAAATACACTATACCCAAGGTCTTATTGAAAATTTACAGTTTACCTTAGCACATAGAAAATGTAAGGGAAATTTTTATGCCATAGACATGGGGAAGTGTGACACCATAATTGGAATATATTGGCTATCTAAAAACAAAGTCTTAATTGATTGTGGAAAGAGAACCATCAGCTTTTCTGGATTAGATGGTAGAAATCAAGTTATTCAAGGAGAGGAAAGGGATAGTCATGCTTTTCTTATTTCAGCCATGAAATTGTTAAGAGGAATGAGACAAAGTTGTGATACATTCTTAGTATTTGCTAAAAAGATTAAGAAGGAAACCCAAAATATTGAGGGAGAGAATCAAAAGGAAGAATAGCCTGAATATGTTCAAAAAATCCTTGATGAGTTTTTTTATATCTTTCCTGATGATCTACCAGGGATGCCACCACCTCGACATCTTGACCATGCTATAGAACTAGAACCAGGAACTCAACCTTATTGTAGGGCCCCTTATAGATTCAATGTGGATGAATTGAAGGAATTGAAAATTCAATTAGAGGATTTACAAAAAAAGGGGTTTATTCAACCTAGTGTTTCTCCTTGGGGTGCTCTAGTTTTATTTCAAAAGAAAAAGGATGGAACGTACAAGTTATGCATTGACTATAGAGGACTAAATAGGCAAACCATCAAGAATAAATATCCTCTACCTCACATAAATGAGTTGTTGTCTCAATTGAGTGGAAGCACAATCTTCTCCAAGCTTGATTTAAGACCAAGATATCATCAAATATGAGAGTGCTCTCAACGGAAGCAAGAACAGAAGAAGGAGAGAGAGAGAGAGACAGAGAGCCACAAGTTTTGGTGGGTGCAGAACCACCCTAATCTTCTTTTTCATTCATTTATATATGTGTTTGAGTATTGTACATAACCAGGGTAAAGGCACAGTGACCTTTAACCCCCACAACCTCCCACTTAAAGGACAATGTGCCTTTAAGGGAGAACAACCAGTGAGCATACTATCCAATGCCCATCAATAGACGACAATACTCAAACCGCTGACTAGGTAGACTCTTCGTCAGCATATCTGCAGGGTTATCATATGTATGAACCTTGACAAGCTCTATGTGCTTATCCTCAACAAGTACCTCCCTGATGAAATGGTACCTGACCTCAATGTTTTTGGTCTTTGCATGAAAGTCTGGATTCCGTGCTAGCTGAATAGCACTCACGGAATCACCATGCAATGTTGGTACACCTATATGAATCCCCAAATCTCCCACTAGCCAATCAAGCCATATAGCCTCCTTGCAACCCTCTGTGGCTGCAACATACTCAGCCTCTGTGGTAGACAAAGCCACGCACTTCTGTGCACGAGACATCCACGACATTGCACCACCTGCAAAGGTGAACACATAACCAGAAGTGGATCTTCTACTATCCACGTGCCCTGCATAGTCTGAATCTGTGTCTCATGGTTTATACATGAAGGGTACTAAGGAGATGTGCATCTGTGTTTCAGGGTTTATACATTGGTACTAAGGAGATGTGAATAGTCCCTTATGTATATTTATTTCTATAAAATTTAGAAATAAAAAATATCCTTCTGTTGAACTCACGTGATAGGGTTACATATGATGAGTGACCCCCCCGAGATCTGTGTACCCAAGTACATGCATGTCTCCTCTACCAAAGCAGATGCACATCTCCTTAGTACCCTTCATGTACCTCATGATGCACTTAACTGCCTCCCAATGCCTCTTTCCTAGATTAGCCATATACCGGCTAACAACTCCCACTGCAAATGCAATGTCTGGTCTAGTAGCTATCATAGCATACATAAGACTCCCAACTGCTGATGCATAAGGAACCTTGGCCATCATGGCCCTCTCCTCATATTATTTGGGACTATCTGTATGACTCAGTTTCACATAAGGAGGCAATGGAGTACTCACTGCCTTCCCCCCCTCCATATTGAAATGCTGCAATACTTTTGTAACATACTCTTTTTGTGAAAGCCAAAGGAGTTTCCTACTCCGATCATGCGTAATGTGCATACCAAGAATATGACCTGCAAGTCCCAAATCCTTCATATCAAAGGCCTTATGCAACTTGGCCTTTAATGCATCTAGCTCATAAGTATTCTTGCTAGCCAATAGCATATCATCCACATATAGTGCCAGGATTATCAGGCTACTTATCCTTAGCCCTTTTAGTGTAGAGGCAGTGATCAATTTCACTCCTTCTAAAACCCTGGGACCAAATGAAAGCATCAAACTTCTGATACCATTCTCTAGGTGCTTGCTTAAGACCATAGAGACTCTTCTTCAGCTTGTAAACTAAATGCTCTTTGCCCTTTTCTTCAAAGCCTTCCGGCTGCACCATGTAAATTTCCTCATGCAAATCCCCATGCAATAAATCTGTCTTGACATCCATCTGCATAAGCTCCATATCCTCTACTGCCACTAGTCCAAGCATGCATCTAAGTGTGGTCATCTTCACAACCGGAGAGAAAATCTCATCAAAGTCCACACCCTTCTCTTGCTTGAACCCTTTAGCAACCAAATGGTCCTTGTACCTAGGCACATCATCACCTGTGACCTTCATTTTGTAGACCCATTTACATGGCAATGCTTTCTTTCCATGTGGCAAAGAAACCAAGTCCCAAGTATTATTCTTCATAAGTGAACTCATCTCTGATTGCATAGAATACTCCCACTTGCGTTGATCCTCACGCATCATAGCCTCTCTGTAGCAAGAAGGCTCCCTGCAATCAGTAAGCATCACATAGTCTACTTGGAACAAACCTATCAGGCGGTCTAGACACTCTAGAAGATCTTCTCAAGGGCATTTCAGCTTGCTGTCCCATTTGCATATCAGCCACATTTGGCTCATCATTTCCACCAATAGATGATCCATCATCTACCCTTGATTGTATACCTGTGGGAGTACTTGGTGGTACCATTTCTTGCACATTTGGTGCATGGACAGCTTGCTGTCTATCAACATATGCAGGTGGATTCACATCCTGGAAAGTGATTCTCCTCATTTCCACATCCCTCATGGGTGCCTTATGCATCTTCTTCTCATTGAAGATCACATCATGGCTGCGTATGATCTTCTTTGCTTTTGGATCCCAGAGACGATAGCCCATCTCTCCACTTTCACCATAACCCAGAAAGATGCATTTCCTAGACTTAGGATCTAGCTTCTTTCGAAGCTCTTTTGGCACATGTGCATATGCCTCACACCCAAATATATGCAAATGAGAGTAAGAGGGCTTCTTGCCACTCCATGCTTCTTCAGGAATACCACCATTTAAACTCTTACTAGGTGATCTATTGATCACATGCACTGCAGTCTTCATTGCCTCAGCCCAAAAACCACCAGAAAGACTTACATTGGAAAGCATGGATTGCAACATTTCTTGAATGGTATGGTTCATCTTTTTTGCAACTGGATTTTGCTCTGGAGTATGAGGGGATGTGAGCTCCCTCTTAATCCCACGTGTATCACAGAAATGCTGAAAGTCATGAGAGAGATACTCTCCACCATTGTCAGTCCATAGGCATTTAAGCATTCTACCTCACTGATTCTTAACCAAGGCTAGCCATTTCTGAAATACCTGGAACACATCGCTCTTCCGAGCATAAGCCCACACTTTCCTAGTTGCATCATCAATGAATGTCACATAGTATTCAGCCCTGCCTAATGACCATGTAGGCATGGGACCACATACGTTTGAATGCACCAAATCAAGCATTTCAGACTCTTTCTTTCCCCTTCTTTTATGGGCTGATTTAGTCTGCTTTCCATAGAGACAATGCTCACAAAATTCAAAATCAAAGAAACTCAAATGCGGTACATAACCCAAATGGCATAAGAGTTTCATTCCATTCTGGCTCATGTGCCCCAACCTGCGATGCCACAAAGAAGTGCTTGGCTGGTCGGTTATTGCAACAACATGATCAAATACCCCTGATGCATGTAAGGGATACAAAGTCCCACACTTGGCACCCCTGGCCAAAAGCATAGAGCCCTTCTGAATTTTCCAACTCTGAAAGCCAAAAGTGGTGTGAAAACCAGCATCATCTAGCTGACCCACTAAAATAAGACTCTTGGTCAGCTTAGGCACATGTCTCACATGTTTCAAAACAAATGCAGACCCATTTGCAAAAGAAAACTTTATGTCACTTGCTCCCACTATGTCACATGCATAGTCATTTCCAAGATGCACACAACTTGTCTTTCCACTGTCATAAGTGGAGAACCATTCCCTATGGGGAGTAACATGGAATGAAGCACCAGAATCCAAAATCCAATTCTGGGAATATGCATCATCTAAAGTGGTAAGCAACTCTGCAGATAAACTAGACATGAAGAGAACGTCATTGTCACTATCATGTGTGACTGCATTGATCTCCTTGATCTTCACTTTTCCTTTGTCCTCCCTTGGACTCTCTTCCTTTTGATTTGCACCCCAATTTGCATTCTTTTTCTTATCCTTTTGCTCTCTATTCAGCTTGTAGCAATCCTTTTTCATATGGCCCTTCTTGCCACAATGGTAACACTCAATGTTTCGTGCCCTGGATTTGCTACGAGGCTTCCCTCTTTCTTGGGACTTCCCCCTGAATTGTGATCTGCCCCTTTGCACATTTAAGGCTGCATCCTGCTTGTTGCCATCCATAGACTTCCGTCTAATCTCCTCGGCTAACAAGCTACCCACAACATCATCAAATTTCAGTACTCCACCAGGTGCAGAGTTACTGACAGCTGTACGGAAGGTATCCCATGAGGATGGCAATGAACATAAGAGAAATATTGCCTTAGTTTTCGCATCAAAATTCATCTTCTGAGCTTGAAGCTAGCTGAAAATAATATTGAATTCATTCAAGTGAGAAGCAATGGAGACCCCTTTCTTCATCTGCAGCTCAAACAACCTCTTCATGAGGTAAACTTTATTAGAGGCAGTTTCCTTCTCATAAGTGGCACACAGTTTCTTCCACAAATCTTTCGTAGTCTGCTCATTTACTACTGTGAAATAAACTGACTCTGCAAGATGAAGTCTAATAGTAGACTTTGCTAATGCATCCAACTCATTCCAATCATCCTTAGACATATTTGCAGGCTTAGCTTCAATCCTTGCCAAGGGTTTAATCTGCTTCTTTTGAATAAGCACATCCTTTATTTGTTCTTTCCACAAAGAAAAGTTTGTTATTTGATACCAGTTGAGAGTGCTCTCAACGGAAGCAAGAACGGAAGAAGGAGAGAGAGAGAGAGACAGAGAGCCACAAGTTTTGGTGGGTACAGAACCACCCTAATCTTCTTTTTCATTCATTTATATATGTGTTTGAGTATTGTACATAACCAGGGTAAAGGCACAGTGACCTTTAACCCCCACAAAATATGTATTAAGAAAGAGGACAACCCAAAGATTGCTTTTAGACCTCGATATGGTCATTATGAATCCACAGTTCTTGCTTTTAGGCTACCAATGCACCTGCAACTTTTATCATGTGTGATGAATGATGTGTTTCGTGAATTTCTAGATGATTTTGTTTTGGTTTTCCTAGATGATATTTTGGTATATTCAAAAAATGCAAAAGGACATGAGATGCATCTTAGGAAAACACTTGAAAAATTAAGAGAACATAAATTATATGGAAAAAGGAGTAAATGCTTCTTTGCTAGCTTAAAATAGTGAGAGATGTGAGGAGTTTTATTAGTTTGGCACAATATGAGAGAAAACATATCAAGGATTTTTCTAAAATAGCATCACCTTTGATAGACTTGATAAAGCAAGAAAATAAATTTATATGGAATGAGAAATGTCAAGAAGCTTTTGATACATTAAAAGAAAAGGTGGTAGAAAATTGCATCTTGAAGATACCTGAGCTGGAAAAACCTTTTATTGTGACTTGTGATCCGAGTGGGACACAAATTGGATATGTTCTTTCTCAAGATGGTAGAGTAGTGGAAAACGAGTCTAGAAAACTTAGAAAACATGAAGAGAAATATGCCACTCATGATCGTGAATTGCTTGCTGTTGTTCATGCATTGAAACATTGGAGACATTTTCTACTTGGTGTGAAATTTGAAATTCGAATGGATCATCAAAGTTTGAAATATATTCTTACTCAACCTTTGTTGAATACTAGATAGAGGTCATGGATGGATCTTCTTTCTGAATATGATTTTGAGATTAAATACATTGAGGACAAAGAGAATAAGGTGGCTGATGCTTTGAGTAGAGGTCCTCTTGTGAATGCCCTAACCATTGTTCATTCTAATTTAATGAAAAACATTAAGGCTGAAATTGAACAGGATCCTTTTTATGTTTCTATTCTTGACAAGCTTGCCAAGAATCATTCTGAGAGAGTCGAGGGAAGATTTCACTTAGTAAATGGGAATTTGTATTGTAATGACAAACTTTGTGTGCCTAAACAATCTTCTTTTAAAGCTAAAAATTTGCATGAATGTCATGATGCACTATTCTGTGGACATGCAGGATATAACAAAATGTATAGCAAGGTTAGAAAGTCTTTCTTTTGGCCTAATTTGAAGAATGATGTTCGTTTCTATGTTAGGGAATGTTTACATTATCAAGAGTCAAAATTGAACAACATAGAATGCCAGGTCTAATGGAACACCTAGACATTCCTCCTTGAAAGTGGGAATCTATTTCAATGGACTTCATCACTAAATTGCCTACCACTAGAGGGGGGTATGATACTATTCTTGTTGTTGTTGATTGTTTGACCAAAATGGCCCATTTCTTTCCAATGAAAAATAATGATGGTGCTCTTGAGGTAGCAAAATTATTTGTAAGAGAAAATTTTCGCTTGCACGGTATGCCTAAGAGTATTGTTTCTCACAAGGATTCAAAGTTCACATCTAATTGTTGGTGCGCTACATTTAAAGCCATAGGAACTGAACTTAAAATGAGCATATAAGCATTTAATCCACAAACAGATGGGGAAACTAAAATATTAAATCATTTTCTGAAAGACATTGTTAGAATGTGTTAATGAGAAGCAAACTAATTGGATTGAATTCTTATCTTTGGCTAAGTTTTCTTATAATAGTTCATGGCATAGCTCAATTCAAATGGCTCCCTTTGAAGCTATATATGGTCAAAATTTTCATTCACCAATTAATTTCTCTGATTCTGAGAACAAAGTTGAGATTTCAAAACAAATGCTTGAGAGGATGGATGAGGAAGTCAAACACATTCGACATTGTATTAAAAGAGCATAGGATAGACAAAAATGTTATTATGACAAGAATCATAGTTTTCAAGAATTCAAGTTGGGTGACATGGAATTTTTGAAAATCATTCCTAAGAAAAGTAATTTAATTCTTGGCAGAGATAGAAGGCTCTCACCACGTTTCATAGGACCTTACAAAATATTAAAGCGAGTGGGAACATTGGCTTACCAACTTGAATTGCCTCAGAATATCAAAGTACATAATGTTTTTCATGTGAGCATACTAAAAAGTTATGTTGCTAATCCTTCTCATGTTTTGCAGGACACATCTAGAATTCAAGAAGATGGAACATTGAAGGTTGAACCCCAGCTTATTTTGGATAGACAAACCAAGCAACTTAGAAATAGGACAATAGTAGAAGTTCTCATAAAATGGGATGTATATCCTATAGAGGATGCTACTTGGGTATATTTAGATTAACTTATTGCTGAGTTTCCTTCTTTTAAACTCTAAGGACAGTTTTTCAGAGAGGGGGCAATTATGACGCTCCACATTTTTGTGTGACACTCCATATTTTGTGTATAAATTTCTTTTTTTTATAGTAGTAGTAATTTGTGAAATTTATTTTCATGTCAATTTTGTGTTTTGAAAACACTAATAAGTGATTTGAGATTTAACAAATCCAAGAATATATATATATATGCATGGGAGGTGTGACTGAAGTTTACAGCTTTAAAGGAAGGTCTAGCTTTGTGGATTCTAAAGGAGAACTTGGAAAGGAGTGATTGATTTAAAAAGAACTAAAGTTATTGCTAGAATGGTCTAGGAATAGAGCAAACTGGTCTCATGAAGGGCAAGAAAAGCAGGATAAAGTGGAAAAGCTAGCTAAAAGTGGGGAAAAGAAGGTCACACCTTTCTTGGATAAAAATAGTAGTCACTATTTCAACCATAACTTTTGATTCCAAACTCAGATTGAGGAGCTCTTTTTTTCTTGGAAATCTAAGATTGTGATCTACAACTTTACAGAAGAGGTCGAGATTTAATTCCATGATCTATTAAGTCTAAAACTTAGAATACACAGGCAGCAAGGCAGCATATTTCAAAAGCTCCGAGATTGAGATGGAGAGTGCGAGTGAGAGTGAGATTCTTCTTTTGTCTGTCGTTGTATCATCTTGAGTGAGAGTGAGATTCATTGAAACACCTTTACTACTACACACGGATCCTATTGCGATGTCTATGAACCGATGTTTAGCGCGCACGGGGCACTAATCATCGGTATGAAAAGCGCATCCTATAAAGCATCGCTATATAGCGACATTAAGCAATTGTTGCTATATAGTGATGTTTATAAAGGTCACTATATAGCGACTTTTAAGTGTCACTATATAGTGATACTGAGATACTATTTTATAGCGACGTTTTCCAACGATGTTTTTTACTCATATAGGCCTTAAAAGTTAGTTTTTCCCAATGACAAATTTTTTTAAATTTTCATACATGTTTGATCTTATAGAGAATAAAAATACGAGAGCATGTACATGTTTGATCCTTTGAAAGAATAAAAGTACAAGAGCATGTACATCAAGTTCGAAGCTCATATATTCATGTCTACGTTTGAGACTTCTGAGCCAAGTCTAGTATGCCAAACAAGTCTATCTCCAACTCTATACTAAGTTGATCTCCTATATCATCATCGTACGTTCACCATAGACTTGATCATCTTCTTCAATAAGCCGGGTGATTCTTGATGATCGTCATCTTCTTCCTCAATATCGTGATCTCCATCTTCCTCCCATATGATGTCACTATGCACATCACCATGATCCATCACCATGCAATATTAATCACGAACTCAAATAGCAATGACTTTTCGATGATCCATCACCATGTGCACCACCACCAGTGGGTATTGGTTTGGGCTCCTCCCCATAAATCCTCAAGTGGCACATGACAATATGGCGTTGATGTCATACTTCTTGCTTGCAATGAGTGCAATGATAATACAACCTCTCCGTAAGCCACTCTGCACTCTCGAGCATTGGCGCATCATCTGAAAAGCTTTTACTCGTCCCTTCCATCTACACACCTCTAAAGTCACAACACAAAATGCAAGGAAACCCATTAAGATCCAAAAAATAGCCACCCATGAGCTCCTTCCCTCTCTTCTTAGATCAAGTGCCTTGAATTGATACTTTTAAGGTATAAGTGTCGCTATATAGTGACACTTAGGGTTAAAGGTCGCTATATAGCAACTTTTAGGGTTAAGTGTCGCTATATAGCGACTTTTAGGGTTAAAGGTCGCTATATAGCGACTTTTAGGGTTTAGTGTTAAACGTCGCTATATAGCAACTCTTTAGTGTTGCTATATAGCAACTGAAAAGCATCACTATATAGCAACGCTGTGGGTTAAAACCGAAAGTCGAAGCGACGTGCGGCACTTTCTTTAGCACTCTCTAATCTCTATTGTAAGCAAAGCAATCTCTCCTCCCACCTATTTCTGATGACCTCCCACTCTATTCTCCACTCCTCACCACTACTCACCCCTCTCCTATCTCTTGTGCTCCCCCTCCACCCTTCTCCCTCTTTGGTTTCTTGAAAGGAAGTTTTTGAAGAGGTGAGTCTCTTTGAACAATATAGGTAGGTTTTTTTGTGATATTTCATTTTGTGAGTGCTTCTCCTTGTATTGCTAATGCTACTTACTAGTTTTCATGCTTGATTTCAAAGGATTGAAACAAAAAACAAGATTTCAAGAAAGAAAGGAGACTCCTCTCTTTTGTAGGGCCAGTCCACAAAACATCGAGCGGGATGTACTATTCCAGGTAAATGCTTCCTCTTTTTTCCATTTGTTATTCTTTTTATTTGCATTGGCCTGCGCTAGCCCCTTAAGCGCTACCTGCAGTGAGGGTGTAGGAACCCTCTCTTCCCCTCTCTTCCCTCTTCTTTCCCTCTTCTCTCCTCTTCTTTCCCTCCTCTCCTTCTCCTTCTCCTTCAATCTTTCAATCTCTTTCCCCCTCTTTTTTCCTCTTTTGTTTCCCTCTTCTTCTCCTCTTTCCCCCCCTCTTTTCCCTCTTTCATGCTCATGCTCTTATGCTCATGAAAAGCATAAGCATAAGCATGAGCATAAAAGTAGGAGACATATGCTCATGCATAAGCATGAGCATATGTCTCTTTTTCCCTCTTTCCTTGTCCTCTTCTTCTCTCTTTCTTTCCCTCTTTCCCATTTTCCAATCTCTCTTTCCTTTCCCTCTTCTTATCTCTTCTCCTCTTTCCCCTCCTCTTTACCCTCTTTCATGCTCATGCTCTTATGCTCATGCATAAGCATGAGCATATGCTTATGCTTATGCGTAAGACTCCTCTTATGCATAAGCATAAGCATGAGCATAAGAGAAGGAGACATATGCTCATGCTTATGCTTATGCATGAGCATAAGAGAAGGAGACATATGCTCATGCATAAGCATGAGCATATGTCTCTTTTTCCCTCTTTCCTTTCCCTCTTCTTCTCTCTTTCTTTCCCTCTTTCCCCTTTTCCAATCTCTCTTTCCTTTCCCTCTTCTTCTCTCTTCTCCTCTTCCCCCCCCTCTTTTCCCTCTTTCATGCTCATGCTCTTATGCTCATGCATAAGCATAAGCATGAGCATATGCTTATGCTTTTGCATAAGACTCCTCTTATGCATAAGCATAAGCATAAGGATAAGAGAAGGAGACATCTGCTCATGTTTATGCTTATGCATAAGAGAAGGAGACATATGCTCATGCATAAGCATGAGCATATGTCTCTTTTTCCCTCTTTACTTTCCCTCTTCTTCTCTCTTCCTCTCTTTTTCCCCCTCTTTTCCCTCTTTCATGCTCATTCTCTTATGCTCATGCATACGCATAAGCATGAGCATAATGCTTATGCTTATGCTTATGCATAAGCGTAAGAGAAGGAGACATATGCTCATGCTTATGCTTATGCATGAGCATAAGAGAAGGAGACATATGCTCATGCATGAGCATATGTCTCTTTTTCCCTCTTTACTTTCCCTCTTCTTCTCTCTTTCTTTCCCTCTTTCCCCCTTTCCAATCTCTCTTTCCGTTCCCTCTTCTTCTCTCTTCTCCTCTTTTCCACCCTCTTTTCCCTCTTTCATGCTCATGCATAAGCATAAGCATAAGCATGAGCATATGTCTCATTCTCTTATGCTTATGCTTATGCTTATGCATAAGAATCCTCTTACGTATATGCTTATGCATGAGCATAAGAGAAGTAGACATATGCTCATGCATAAGCATGAGCATATGTCTCTTTTCCCCTCTTTACTTTCCCTCTGCTTCTCTCTTTCTTTCCCTCTTCTTCTCTCTTTCTTTCCCTCTTTCCCCCTTTCCAATCTCTCTTTCCGTTCCCTCTTCTTCTCTCCTCTTATGCATAAGCATAAGCATAAGCATAAGAGAAGGAGACATATGGTCATGCTTATGCTTATGCATGAGCATAAGAGGAGACATATGCTCATGCATAACCGTGAGCATATGTCTCTCGTTCCCTCTTTACTTTCCCTCTACTTCTCTCTTCTTCTTCTTCCCTCTTTACTTACCGTGGTTTTTTGAGCAAGAGGCAATGGGAGCGACAGTCGATTGGGCTAAGGTGGCTGCTCGCACGGTATAAGTCTACTCCTACTTGTAATCTCACTTTTTAAATTGTTTTATTCTTTAAGTTCCAATCTAATTTTTAATTTATATGGTTCATTCTTAGGGTGCAAGCTCCAGCGTCCAATCACCGGAGGTGAGCGATCAACAAGGCCAGGGATCAGGCCAACAAGACGAGAATCAGGGAGAAGGCACAGCTCAAGAGGACCAAGGATCAGGCCAACAAGATGAGGAGGAGGACAAGGATGATGAGGACGATTCGAATGAGTAGTAGTAGTAGTAATAGTAGTAGTAGCAGTTTGCATATACTTTGCCATGTATGTCATTTTGTATATCCGCTCGTTTGAGCAGTTTTGTATCACCCTTTTTGAAAGGGTCATTTTGTAACAAACAATGTTGTATATGTTCGACATGTATATCCTTTTGTTGATTGATCATTTCATTTGAGTGATTTTGTATCACCCTTTTCACAAGGAAAATTTTGTAATAAATTTTTTTTTTTGTAATTAAAAAAAAAAGCATTAGTGGGGCAAAATAGGGCTTGCTATGGCTGTGTTTAGCCCCACTAGACCTTGCATGATCTTCATTCCTAGCCATTGATCCCATCTACAATCCAAGGGATATGTTCAAACTTGTGGTAGAACCATCCAAGCCATTAGATCAAGGTATAGATACAATGAATACCATCAAAGGATAGAGGGATCAAATCTAAACACTTGAAAACTTCAAGGATCTAATGGGTGAGATCATAAGAGAAGGGGCTCATTTTAATCCATCCATCTAGAAATAGATCCAAGGGTGGAGATGCGACAAAAAGGCACTGGAATCCGGGTCATTGATCTCAAGGAGATCCAAGGGTGGAGACGCAAGAAAAAGGTACTTAAATCCACACCATCCATTGTGCACTTGAGTTTGAATTTTTGATCTCAAGTGCCTCCATCTACACACTTTTCAAAATGCACCTAAATCTAGACCCTTCATTTGATACTTTGATCTCCACCATTAGATCTATCTAAGCTCTAATGCTCCACAACAAATGGCAACCATTAAACTTTGCACGGCTATTAGGCTGCCATAGACGTACATCCACGCAAGATTTGGTGCCCAACTGATTTGGTATGTGCCACGTGGAAGGACAAATGCGTACATTTTTACAATCCCTACTAGCACGACTACGTATGAAAAATGGCGCACGTACTAATGAAATATGCACGTGGACTTATCTGTTGGGAATGAAACTTCACATGGCTCTTAGGCTACCCTAGACGTACATCCACACAAGATTTGGTCTCCAAATAATTTGGTATGCGCCACGTAGAAGGACAAATGTGTACATTTTTACAATCCCTACTAGCACGACTAAACCCTAAACCCTAAACCCTGAACCCTAAATCCTAAACCCTGTTGGGGATGAAACTTCACACATCTCTTAGACTACCCTAGACGTACATCCATGCAAGATTTGGTCTCCAACTGATTTGGTTTGCGCCACGTAGAGGGTATAATGCATACATTTTTATAATCCCTACTAGCATGACTAAACCCTAAACCCTAAACCCTGAACCCTAAATCCTAAACCCTGCTGGGGATGAAACTTCACACGGCTCTTAGGCTACACTAGACGTACATCCACGCAAGATTTGGTCTCCAATTGATCTGGTTTGCGCCACGTGGAAGGTATAATGCGTACATGATTACAATCCCTACTAGCATGAATAAACCCTAAACCCTAAACCCTGAACCCTAAATCCTAAACCCTGTTGGGGATGAAACTTCACACGGCTCTTAGGCTACCCTAAATGTACATCCAACCAAGATTTGGTCTCCAACTAATTTGGTATGCACCATGTGGAAGGTATAATGTGTACATTTTTATAATCCCTACTAGCACGACTAAACCCTAAACCCTAAACCCTGAACCCTAAATTCTAAACGCTGTTGGGGATGAAACTTCACATGGATCTTAGGCTACCTTTATAATCCCTACTAGCACGACTAAACCCTAAACCCTAAACCCTGAACCCTAAATTCTAAACGCTGTTGGGGATGAAACTTCACATGGATCTTAGGCTACCCTAGACGTACATCCATGCAAGATTTGGTCTCCAAATGATCTGGTTTGCGCCACGTGGAAGGTATAATGCATACATTTTTGCAAGCACCTTTTCAATGCTTAATGTTTACAATTACGACACATGGCATTATTTTTAAAATACATTATGTATTAGATGTGTGAATTGAGATATTTGAAATTCAAAATCATACTCTTAATTTTAAATATGCACATGGGGATGAAACTTCGCACAGCTCTTAGATTTAGTGTAATAATTGCAAGCATTGATATATACGAAATTCAATATGATATTCAAAATGATAAAGTTGGAACTTGAACACTTTTTCAATGCTTAATGTTTACAATTACTTCACATGGCATTCTTTTTTAAATACCTTATGTATTAGATGTGTGAATTGAGATATTCGAAATTCAAAATCATACTCCTAATTTTAAATGTTTATGTTACATTTAAACAAACTATAAACTGAGATAAACAAAGTGTGAAGAACATCATGAAAGTATGAAAATGTTCATACATCATAAAAGTAAGAATAATATCATGAAAGTACCAAAATGAATCTATACATCATCATCATATCCCTATACAAGAAACGTGTGAAGCCTAAACAATCATCTTGAATCAGAATCTGATAACTCTACATATGATCCTCTAGTGGAACGCTGACGTGGCTCCTGTATGACCCACTGCCCAACCGTCCGCTGCTGTATGCCCTCAGGCAAAGTCGGCTCAGATGGGCCAGCCTCGTCACTTGCATGAGATGGGCTAGCCTCATCCTGATGAAGAGGAGGGCATGCTGCATGTGCCACCGCTGCCATCTCTGCCTCCCTCGCCTCCTCTATGTATGCACGTCTCAGCTCCCATAGCTGTGCATCTGCGAATACTCGTGCCTCAAATCTAGCGCGAGTAATCATCTCTACATGTAGAAGACGCTGGTCCTGCCCTAGCTGCTGCTCCACCCACTGTTGCAATGATGTCTGTAGCTCTGCCTCTCGCTCAATCCGACATGCCTCCTCTGCTCGTGCCTCGTCACCTGGCATGAAATCACCATATGAAAAGTGTCATGGAATGCACGTTGCAACCACCGATGTATCAGCACCCTCTTGCATCAGCAACGCTCTCTATGCCTCCTCCCTGTAGTGCTCTGTTAAGACTACGCGGGTGAATGGATCAATGGCCTGACAATGACCAGGATATAGATCATCCATGCCTAGTCCTCTATATGTGGCCACATCAATGTCAGCAAAGCATACAGGGCACACTGATCATGCCACCATGTGGTGGGTCATGCAATGGAGATGTGCGATGTGGCCGTACCCTAGTCCAAACCACCCTACGGTGTCAAACTCCTCGTGGCAAAGGACGCAAGTGGCAATAGGAAGCTTGGCTATGACTGCTGCGTCTATGGGTGTCGTAGTCAGCACATCTACAGGAGGAGCGGGGTATAGGGCCACGCTGGGGTCGATCTTATGGCGAGATGGATCACGACTAATATGCCTCAACTACAAAATATAGTGCTCTGCACGATGGTATGCTATGCGTCTCCGAATCCTCTGCTCCTCCAAATCTGTCTGCAATAGTCATACGTGAGACTCCATCTCCTGACGCAATAGATGTGCCTGCAATGCAAACATGTCACGTACATGGTGAGAATTAACCAAAAAACTTCAGTTCAAAACATGCTACAAAAAAATAAACTAACATAATCAAAATAAATAACTCGTCCCTAGACTCAGCCAACAATGCCTCCAACTCTTCAATCCGTGCGTCTCGAGCCTCCAACTCGTGCTGAGGTGGTGTAGATGTGGGAGGTGGTGTAGATGTGGGAGGCTCCATCGATGATCGAGGTGGGGGAGGTGGAATTGAAAGTGATCTCGATAGGGCAGAGACCATGTGCTGCAAGGATGATGCCACTGAATGAACATCCCCCCTAATCTATTCTCCAACAGCTCGCAATACCGGTGTAGGGATGGTGTGTAACTCTGGTGCCTCACATCCACGCCGAACACCTGCAATCTGACGCTCCTGACGCCCCATCCTACCATGTCCCACTCCTGATCCTGGACGGGTACTAAGGTAGTCTACCCGATGACCAAGCACAAACTCAGCGTATAGCTGCATGGCAAATGACCTGGCTATCTGACGGTTGTGAGGCAATTGACCACTATTCGTAGCGAGATATCTTGGATAAATGTGTGTTGCTATGATGGGGTGCCTACAATGTAAAATATGCAAGGGGAGCCCTGATCGTGGTTGCATCGCCTCGGTGTGACCATCGCAAAACATATCCTCTAAGGCCTGCCTGTGATGTGACTCACGCTCAAACAACTGTCGAATGGCTCTCCAATCCACCAGTGATCTCTGCCTTAGCCTGTGCCTGAAAGCTATCCACAACGTCCTCAACTGTGTCCAATCGACCCAGAGCCTAAATAACTGAATCTAGACTCGCAACCAAGTGAGGGGGTGCCCTAGCATCTTGCAGTGCCCTCAACTCAGCTCTCAGCATCTCTATCTGCATACAAATAGTGGTGCTAGAACCTGTGCGCTGGTGGCTGGCGCATGCACAAAAAAGAAACATGGAAATTAATATTCTATTTGGGTAATGAAAATAATATTCTATTCAATATGACTTATAATCTACTTACGTAATGAAAACTATTTGTACGTACTCCTTGATGAGGTAGGATGTCATTGGGATCATCCTATGCACCTACCGATAGATGGGCCAAATGTGTGGCTCAATATTATGTTTATCAAACTCAATATTATTAAAAATTCTTAGTTTTGATTAAAATTTTTTCAAACTCTAGTTGTTGCATTTTTAAACTTAGATTTCTCAAATATTTTTTCCTTATATGTTTCCCTTTTTTCACTTTTTATCCAATATGAAACTTTTCCACATGTGGTGTAAGGACCACATTGTCCACTTATGGCCCCTATACTAAGGACTGATAGTGGAGAGGTTTGGTTAATAAGACCTTTTTTGAATGCTTTACTGCCTTGGGTTTGCAATAGATATGGAGGAGATAGAAGGATACCTAATACATTACTTTGAACGATACACAAGCAAGGCGCATCTAGTATTTCTCGGACTACACATTAAAAAAGAGAGCGGGTTGACACTACAGACCTTTTAAAGCGAGAACTTTGAGAAAATAATTAAGCCTTTTCAATATTATCTATTTTGGTTGGGCAATCCACCTCAACTAGTGGCCATTCCTATAGATCATCACTTGGTTCCCATGCTTGGGGAGAGAGGAGACCTTTGGACAATCATAAATTACGTATGTGTTTTCGATGCACTGGTGCATTTAGAAGATCCAATTAGCCATATGCTTATGCATCTAACCACTCTAGTGTTGGAGTCTTTGCCCATGTGGTGTGGTGTTTTAGGGATAATGCCCATGTGGTGTTTTATACAGCCTACTTACTCTACCTAAATTATGAAACAACTCTTAACCAACTATATAATCTATAATATTCCACATAAAAGATGATTTTTTAAAAGATGGTTTTGAAGACTAAAATTTAAACGTTTTTTTATTTAAATAAAAATAGCACCAATTTCAAAAATAGCATAAAACCTACTTTAATCTCTCTTTTTCTTGCTCTTGTTTTCTTGTTTTCTTGTTTTTAATACATGATTTTCTTATTTTAACAAAATTCTTATTTTCTTGTTCTTGATACATGATTTCTAAAAACAAAATTTAAACGTTATATTAAATTCAAAACTTCAGTAATTTGTAAACTTCACTTATAAATTTTTTTAATATATTATTTTAAAAAACAAATTATATACTTTTTTTAATTTAAATACAAACTTCACTAACTTAAACTCTTATTTTCTTTTTTTTAAAAGATCATTTTTAAAAATAAAATTTAAACGTTTTTTTATTTAAGTATAAATAACACTAATAAAAAAAATATCTTTAATCTCTTTTTTTTTAAAGATGATTTCAAAAAACAAAATATATACATTTTCAGGCTTTAAATAAAAAATAACGTACTTTCAAAAATAATTTAAAAAACTTTAAAATGCATTTCAAATTTAGAAATATTTTATAATTATTCCTATAAACTAAAATTTAAACGTTTCTTTATTTAAATAAAAATAGCACTAATTTAAAAAATAACTTTAATTATTTTTTTTGAAAAGATGATTTTAAAAACAAAATATTTACATTCTCACATTTTAAATAAAAAATTACGTAATTCCAAAAATAATTTAAAAAAACTTTAAAATGCATTTCCATTTTAAAAATATTTTATAATTATTCCTATAAACTAAGATTTAAACGTTTTTTATTTCAATAAAAATAGCTCTAATTTAAAAAAGTAACTTTAATCTCTTTTTTTCCAAAGATGATTTTTAAAAACCTAATTTTTATATATTCACATTTTAAATAAAAATTTAAAATGCATTTGAAATTTGAAATATTTTATAATTATTCCTATGAACTAAAATTTAAACGTTTTCTAATTTAAATAAAAATAGCTCTAATTGAAAAAATAACTTTAATCTCTTTTTTTTCAAAGATGATTTTAAAAAACAGAATTTTTACATTTTCACATTTTGAATTAAAAATGTCGTAATTCAAAAATTTAAAAAAAACTTTAAAATGTATTTCAACTTTAAAAATATTTTATAATTATTCCTGTGAACTAAAATTTAAACGTTTTTTTATTTAATTAAAAATATCTCTAATTTAAAAAATAACTTTAATCTCTTTTTTTTCAAAGATGATTTTAAAAAATAGATTTTTTACATTTTCACATTTTGAATAAAAAATGTTGTAATTCAAAAATTTTAAAAAAACTTTAAAATGCATTTCAAATTTAAAAATATTTTATAATTATTCCTGTGAACTAAAATTTAAATGTTTTTTAAATTTAAAATTTTCACATTTTAAATTAAAAATGTCGTAATTCAAAAATTTTTAAAAAATTTACAAATGCATTTGAAATTTAGAAATATTTGATAATTATTCCTATGAACGTTTTTTTATTTAATAAAAATAGCTATAATTTTAAAAAAAAATTCATTTTCACATTTTAAATAAAAAATGTCGTAATTCAAAAATTTCAAAAAAACATTAAAATGCATTTGAAATTTAGAAATTTTTTATAAGTTTTCCTATAAACTAAAATTTAATTAAATTTTAGCCAAAGAAAATGCTACATAAAAAAAACCCTATCTGGACTCTCCCGCTCCGTCCATCTCCGTCGATGTCCGTCAGTCGCTCTCTGTCATTGGCGCAATTTCGTCGACGTCCCGCAAATCCGAAATCAGTCGATGAGGAGGAGCTCGATCGAGGTATGCAGAATGAGGGGGGTCGCTCTCCTTTTATAAGAAAATTTAGGGTTTCCCTACCTCGATCGAGGTATTTCGCATGCAACATACATATCGGACCGAGGTATAGACATGCCACGATACCTCGATCGAGGTATTGTGACATGCCCATACATCTCGTTACATCTACCTCGATCGAGGTATAGACATGCCATGATACCTCGATCGAGGTATTGTGACATGCCCATACATCTCGTTACATCTACCTCGATCGAGGTATAGACATGCCACGATACCTCGATCGAGGTATTGTGACATGCCCATACATCTCGGTACATCTACCTCGATCGAGATATTGACATGCCACGATACCTCGATCGAGGTATGTCGGCAGCAGCTGGATGCCACATGTCTCGATTGACATATTTGACATGCGGCCAAGTCATTGGTCCAGCATACCTCGATCGAGGTATGTCATCTGCCCTGTCGGCTGCCCTGTCGGATGGCACATACCTCGATCAAGGTATGCTGGACATGCCACATTACCTCGATCGAGGTTTAGCTGGATTGCCAGGATATCTCGAACGAGGTAGATGTGGCATGTATAGGTGGCTTGCCAGCAAACCTCGATCGAGGTATAGGCTCGGTCCGGTGAAAAAAGCCCAGCACCTCGATCGAGGTATTGGCTTGGCTCGGTTGTCCTCATGTGTGATTTTCATTGGAACTAATACCTCGATCGAGGTATTGGAGACTGAAGCAAAACCTTTGTATTTTCACTCGAGCGGGTGTCACACTCACCCGAAAGTGGTCCGGACACCCTTAGCTTGCTACCACCCCCTTCTAAAACCTCTCTCTCTCTCTCTCTCTCTTTCTCTCTCTCTCTCTGTATATATATATATAGGGGTGGAGGAAGAGCGGTGGAGGAAGGGGGAGGAGGAGGGAGGAGGAGGGTGGAGAAAGAGGGAGGAGGAGATGGAGGATGAGGGAGTACAAGGGTAGGGAGTGCAAGGGATAGAGCATGCTAGAACACGATAGTGTAATCTTGAGAGCATGGATGCAATGGAGATCAATCACTTGGAAGCTTCATTTCATTGAGAGATATTTATAGATGTTGGTCTTTACACAATCTTTTGGTACCTCTGTGGTGGGACCTCTTTTGTAGGAGGCCTTTTGGACAAGAGTCCTCCACTTTAGCATAGGCTTGGTTTATGAAGCATGATAAAGAGCCATTCAAAGAGAAATACAAGCATCGGAGAGACTAAATCTCAAAGGGGAGGGGATGGGGAATGGGCAGAGCCAGATATAAGGAAACATCGAGGGTACAACAAGAAAATGATATCCTTGAGAGGGAGGGGAGGGGATTCCTTTATAGTACAATTCTCACCCTATTTCACCCTATTACATTTCCATCTAGTAGATTCCTTTACCCCCCTTTAGGCACATTTGTCCAAGTGTCCCATCAAAATATTCTCTTGCATCTTTTACAAATGGTATAATTCAAGAGTCCTCCCACATGGAACCCTAGGGGACCCTCCCTTTTCCACGTGTCTACGTCCTCCATATTCCACTTAAGAGTTCTAGAAGGATTCTTCTTGATCCCACACTCTTGTCTTCCACACACTTGGCATGTGTTCTCCATATTAATTTAGTACATGATTGAGCCATGTAGGCTTTTGGCCCACTCTAAATATATGAATCATTTCTATTTACTCAATACAATCCAATAATATTTCACACTCAAGCCACCCTATCCCCATACCAAGGTATTTATAGTTCATACCCATAGTATTTAGAATGATGTAGTCCACTCGTATGCACATTTATGAGCATACCACTAATTGTTCTAATTGTATAATTTCTCTGTGTCTCCTTGGAGGCCCTTGACTTCCACTGTTGGCCAAGTTGATTCCGTAGGTTTGAGGTCAAGTCACTCATATCCAAGCCCTTGGTCTCATTGTTCTCCCTCTTGGTAGAATCCGCACTAGGAAACCTTACCGATTTTCACACCTCTGATGGAGTTTTAGTTTTGTCCTAGATAGCCTTATCCATCATATTATCACTTATACAGATAGCCACCTTGCTACCGAGCTCAAAGGAAGTAGAATTCTCAACCATTAAATGGTTGACATGTAGCTTTGAGTCTGCCAATCTAACAAGGAAGTGTGGCAACAATCATTGGTTGCTCATCCTCTCATATGGTTCGCAATGGGAATTGAGGTGTTTGATCCTGGCGATGTAATCCTAGAGGGATTCCTTGTCATTCTATTTTGCCTCATATAACTGGTTAATCGGGCTCCACTTATGTCCACTAGGGATAAACCCTACAATGAATGCTTTCTATAATGCCTCCCAAATGACTTTCTCTTCTCGACTGAGGGCCCTATACCATTGGCCTGCCTTGCCATCTAGACTAAGTTCAAACTCCTTACTCATTTCTAGATCTCCAGGAACACCAAAGGCTTCGCATATTTGCTAGAATTGCTCCACATGTGAGACTGAATCTCCTTCCCTAAGGAATTGAGTCATCAACTTGGAGATGGCTATTGGTGGACTCCTAGAGGGATTGGTGATTCTTGCTAGAAATATGGGTGCATCCAGGGGTGGTATGGCTCTCCTTCCTAGTGCGTTTACCAGGATGCCCATCGCCTCATTCGATAGCACCAGTTGGGAAGCTACTAGAGGTGGATTTTTTGTGGGCCTAATGGGTCATAGAGGCAGCAGTCTCCTGGTGGCAAGATCAACTCGGTTGCTATTACTGGTGTTGGGGATGAGAAGTCTACTCCCCCATACATTGGAGCTGCAACAGCTATGGGGCTGAACTATCAAACTCTAGGAGGAAGCGGGCATCTACATGGAGGTTGCTTACATTGGACGATACGGGGGGACTTGCGGGGCTACATAGCCGGTGAATGTTGGAAAATCCTAGAAGGTAAGAAGTTCATAAGAGTTTTCATCATCCATGCATTCCAAATCAAGGTGACCCATGAAGGCTATGGGACCTGAGTCCACAAAGGCGGTCTCACTCCCTACCTGTGTCTCAAGAGCTGGATGTTTTTCTGGCCTCCCCTTTCCATGAACATACTAGCAAAAGGTTTCTCCATGTCTGCTCAATCCGTTTGGCCCAACCGTCAAAACATACATGTTGGATATCATACTGCCTCTTAATATGGAGGCTATAGAAGGAGCGTGAGAGTTAGGGGGAGCCAAGCTAGTGTAGGGAGATTTGGAAGCCCCCGGGCCTACAGGATCTTGCATTTCCTCGTTTGCACTCTCCATCTTGTCAGAGCTAGAGGGGCCCTCCCATCAAGGCCCTAACAATGAGTGAAAGCTGGGAAAGGAGCTTTCGGTTGGAGGCATTTTGGGATGTTCTTTCTACTCTCGGATGCTCATCTTCTCGCTTGTTCGGTACTTTCGAATGTGAAGAGGTGGTTATTTCATTCCCACTATGATTATGTAATCTTTGTCTAATCCACACCAGCTTGCCTCTTGTCATACATGTGTGGCTTATGCTCATTGTATTTTTGGCTGTTCGGTACTTCCAGATGAGGCGGTTGTTATTTCATTCCCGCCTATGATTATGTAAGCTATGTCTAATCCACACCAGCTTGCCTCTTCTCATATGTTGTTCGGTACTTCGGGCTGCCCAGTTGTTTAGTACTTCTGGGATGTTCAATTGCTAGGTACTTTTAGATGTCCAGATGCTCCTTGTGTTTATAGATTATTGGTTCTTGATTTGCAGGATCATTATGGGCCTTCCTATTGTGTTGCTATGGCTTTCTTACACTACATAGACATTTCAGCCCTGGCTTTGTGGACATCTCAAATCTGATACTTCCAGATGCCTGGATGCTCATTGTGTCTCTGGATTATTGGTTCTTGATTTGCAAGACATTTATCAGCCTTCATATTATGTTGCTACGGCTTTCTTACACTACCCAAGGGATATTTCAGCCCTCGCATTATGGACATCTCAAATTGCCCCTCCATACTCATCTTTGGAATGACCGAAGCCATTTCCTCATACATTCATCCTTAGTACAATAGAAAAGGACACTTGAATATTTGTTGTGTTCATATACATGTGTTCATATACACTGCATGAAATCAGTCATTTTAGGTGGATGAATTGTGCAAAACATGAAAACATGATTATAAAGGTTTGAGGAGGTTTGACCAAATTGAATTTGGAAGCAACAAGCTCTACTATTCAGGTGAAGAGCTCAAACATCAAAGTTGAAGATCTCAAGCCCTGATTATGCATCATCACTATGTCAAACAAGTTGATATTTCCAAGAAGATTTTTCTATTTTTCACACATACTTTGCACTGTATCATGCACCAAACATAGCACCTATACTTTGCACTATACTATAGACAAGTGTTTGTCTTATGCCTTTGTACTATCCACATGTAATTTGCATTGTATCATCCAACATTACACTGTGTCATTCAAACTGGCATATGGCCATCCCTTGTATATATATTTTCACATAGATATATATAGTGGCTCGGGTTTTTCCCTTGTACTTCCCAAGGGTTTTTTCATCCATAGCTAGAGTTCCTAGTTTGAGTGGGGGTGTTAGAGCTATATACAGCTTGGCCTATTTCAGCCTAGTCCTCAATTATATAAATGCCTATGATCTATGAATAGAATCACTTCCTTGAGAGCAACTCTTGTGTCTATCTCTCTCGTCTTTCTCTTCCTCTCAACAAGAGCTAAGGTGATGGGTGTAGGGAGAGAGCATGAACATGTGTCGGTGGGTCAACAAAGGTTTAATCATAGGGATAGGGCTATTGCGATGGGTTGGCAGGATAGCGCAATGGCGACGACCCATGGGGATAGGAAATGTCTGAGAACATGAGTTTCACTAACTTTTGTTTGTTGATTTTTTGGATTTCTAGTGATTTTTGAGTTTTTGTTCTAGCTCTCAGTGTTTGTGGGTGCTATGCACTACCTAAATACCTATACTAAACAAAAAAGAGCAAAAAACATCAACTTTAGGTGCAGAACTAAGAAATTCCTACAAGTGGGGCTGTCCAAACTCAAGAACCACTTTGAAATTAAGCTTCCATCTCCATTTTTGGGTGTTCCTATCACACATACCTTAGAAATATTCTACACTTCCTTCCTATCAATTCAAAACACTAACAAACATAATAAACAAGGTTTACATGATAAAAAATGCTTTCCAATAGAAAATGATAGTGTTTCAACTTTTTTCCATATGTACACACACACTTCTTAACTCATTCCTATGCTACAACTCCATTATCAAAGCTCCAAGTTAAGCTTGAATTAATGAGCAATGGGTAAATGATGAGAGAAATCAAGTGCAATGAAAAAGCATACCTTGAACTCCCGGGCAACAGTGATGTGGTCTCAACGATGACTCACGTGTCATGTGGGGATCTTAACAGAATGCTCATGGAGCCTCCACTCCAAGCTACTCCTTATGAGAGTAATGCAAGGCACGAGCCATTTGCATGTGTCACTCAAGCGGCTCCCAGATTGTTGCAATGTGTTTCCACAAGAGAAAGGGGGAAGGGGGAGAAGGCAGAGAAGAGAGAGGAGAGGGGAGGGAGAGGGAGGAGGGAAGGAGAGAGTGAAGGGGGATGGAGTGGAAAACACAAAGGCAATACAAGGGAAAGAAGAGAAAACCCAAAGACAATCTTGAAAGAGAAGAGGAAGCTTGTATTCCAAACTTGAGCACACAACAATGAAGACCAAAGTCAACCATTTGGCCTTTTATACAAGTCACCTTTTGAAGGGAGGGCTAACCGTTTTCGTCTCTGCACTCTCCCTCTCTTTAAATTTACAAGGCTCTTGGGTGGCTCTTAGGCCCATATGGTGCCAAGGCATCTTCTTTATCCTTTCCTTCCCTCTTTCTATTGTAGCTCTTGTTGTGCTATGCTTCTCCATGTGTTGAAAATAGCACGTGTTAACCATATAATAGCAACCTCGCATTAGGAGGTGCTCCTACTAGGATCACAAATAGCATTAGGAGGTGCTCCTACTAGGATCACAAATAGCACTTGTGTTAACGTCACCATTCTAGATGGTCTCGGTGCCTGCCTTTGTCTTAAGCCATTTGAGGCTCAAAACTTGGATGGCGAGGTAGATCTTGAGCCATTTGTAGCTGAAAACCCATATGGCCCATAATTGTGCTCCTGGCTACGATCATTTAAGTAAATCATCTAATCACTCATTACCATGCATTCTGTGGCTGTGGTTGTAAACATGGAGTAAGGTAATTTTACAAAATCATTTTTAATCTGAAGTTCTTTGATTCCATTTTTGTTTTGATACAGTAAATTAGCTCTTGCATATCATACTAGCTTGAAGATTCTCTACTACTCTTAAAGATGTGTTGGTACACTTTATAGACTTTATGTTTTTTTAGGGCTGGTTGCTCTCCATTAGTGCAAGTTGATAGAGCAATGCTTGCGGATCACAAGAAAGTTAGTTTCAAATCTAATGCTTGGACACACTACCTTCCACAGTTGGAGTGGTCTATTGCAATTCCTTGGCATGGAGGGTTGGGCAAAAAGTGGCTGCCTCATGTAGTTTCTAATAGCTAACTTTGACATGGAGGGTTGGAAAAAAGTGGCTTCATCATGTAGTTTCTAATAGCTACCTTTGTAAAAAGAATGGGGTATTGTTTATGTCTTCCTTGGTTGTCATGTAGCCATGAGCTAGATTGAAATGTATGAGTTCACATTGTCGGCATGATTTCGTATAATAGGATGGGTTAAAGACAACAAGGGTGAGTAGACCACTGACTTAGAATCTACTTGTTTTTCATGGTGATAAAAAAATTACTTCATGGATTTGATAAATTATGATTTAACATATTTATGTGCAATCACGGGAGGGAGGTAGATTATGTTGACATCAACAAGAGACGAGTCCTTGCTAGAGTATAGCATTAAAGAACCAATTATACTAGACTTGTGGTGGGTGAAAAGTATGGCATTCTAGACTCTTTATAAAACTTTGAGTTTTTAATAGTTTCTAGGACTTTGCCATGTTATGTAGAGGCTGAAAAACCACGGCACATAGAAATCAATGGGGAGATTTGTAATACATGGCCTATGAAAAGAAGATAAATCAATTTGTGTTTGCAAATGACATTGCATTGGAGAAAAATCATTTTGAAGATGAACTCTAGGGATACACATGGACATTGTCCTCTGTTTTTGCTAAGTGCAGTCATATACTTTGATTTTCTTGAACTATTAAGTTTGTGGGAGTTTTTCATTTCAAAGTAAGAATGTATTTTTTTATCGGTTTCAAATCTTTAGTTTGCGTAGATTTACATATTCGGGGCTTGCTATGATCATGTATATTTAAATTTATCTTCTAACAAATCTAGTTCCACATGTATCATTGATTGTTTCCTATGTTTCAAGAAATATAGTGCCTAGTTTTATTATTGATTGCATTGATGCTATTATATGCAAGAATAATAGTTGGCGACTATATGCAAAAATAATATCTAGCAGGTAGCTATAAGCCTCACACATAGAAAAACTCACATAAACATTTACTTGCAAAATGTCAAAACCTATTGTGAGCCAGCATATAAAATTTGTAGCGCTCTCAATGGCATTCAATTTGCAAGTGTATTGTAAATTGGCCATGAGTAGGCCATGGACATGTGCACTCTACTCTTAAGCAATTTAGGGAAGATATCTCATAGTGATGCAAATCCATGGTCACCTACATTTTAAGTCATCTTGCTCTTTGCTTGTAAAAGTCCATTGCTCCCTTTCTCCCCTTTGTTATGTTTACTATTAGGGACATGACTACAGAAGGAAATCCTCCAAAAGATCATGGTGAGTAGTAGGAGCAGAGAGCCAATTTCTTTTGTAGGATTTTGAACCGCAGGTAATTTCTTGTGTGTGAAGGGCACCATAATTTATAGTCACCAATCAATTGTGGACATCTCTGCTGTTGGGCCTTGGGCTATGCTATTATGCAAGCGTGCATCTGTGACTCAATCCAGGATCAGACCTAGCATCTAGGAACAAGACTGGCTCCCATTGACTCCTTGAGAATAGAACCTCTAGGCCCCTTATATAGACTCGGGCGCAATGCACCAAAAATAGCGAAGACCTCTAACTAGTTCGTAACCTTGTCACTCAAACCGAGAATCAAGTCTTCCTAGCTCTAAGCCTCCCCAGGCTACCTGAGCTAGTCTTGTGTACCCAATACACGTCGGATACCAATCCATGCACATGGCATACTTCCCCTCTCTAAGAACTCACTCTTGAGTTTGCTAAAAACCCAGGAATGTCCTTAGCAGGTTCTACAAAGTCTTCCATGTTGCATCCTCCTCAACAGGATCCTTCCACTTGATCTTGTAATTCAAGAATACTCTCAGGTTCATGTGGAATAAAAGTCAATGTAACTTCTAATATTTCTTGAGGAGAAACAAGTTGATCATCTACACCCAATAACTCTTTCAGTCTACTAACATGAAATACCCGATCAGGAGGCAATGCTAGTCTATATATATGCAACTGGTCCAATTCTTTTAATAACCTTGAATGGAATACAGTATCTGAGGGATAACTTCAAAACCAAACCAATACCTAGGATCTTGGATTCCTCAACAATACACAAATATACCATCGTTTCTTTATAGAACTCTCTCAGTGAACAATGTCTATTAACATAAAATATGTCCCGATCTTGGGCACTTCTAATAGACTCTTTGGCAAAGTGCAACATTAGTTACTTGTAAACTTTGAGTCCCTGTCACTGACTATGTCAGATGGTAAACCATATAGCTTAAACAAGTGGTCCACAAACTCGTGAGCCAACTAAACAGCTGAGATGGTTGTTCTAGTAGGTAAGAATCTAGCCATTTTTATCAGATGGTTGACTATGACCCAAATGGAGTCATGACCCTTGCATGTTCTAGGCAAACCCGTAATAAAATCCATGGAAATACTTTCCAATTTATTACCTGGGATTTGCAATGGCTATAACAAACCTGCTCTTCTAAGGCATTCTGCCTTAGTAGCCTAACAGACTTGGCAACCTACCACATAGTTTTCAATAAATGCACATATCTTAGGCCAATAAAAGGTATGCTTCACAAGAGACAGAGTCCGATGTATACCTGGATGTCAAGCACTAGGAGCATCATGACACTCCAAGAGAATCTTGGATCGAAGACCCGAAACATTTGGCACACATATCTTTCCATTCCAGAACAGCAAGCTGTTCCTAATCATCCACTGACCTCTCGCCGCCTATACTATAGGTGGCACAATCCTTGAGTCTTGGTCAACCATGGAGCTCCCATCCTGGACTTTTTGCCAGTATGAATTGAAATGGCTATCAATTGTGCAAAGCCCTCTCAAGGATTGAAATAGGTCTAAGGATATTTCCGTAAATGACATAGCATTTACAAACTTGACTCGACTTAAGGCATTTGCCACACTATTCATCGAACCCTTTCGATAATGTATTTCAAAATCAAAATCTTTAATTAACTTTGCCCATCTAGCCTTTCTTCCCCTCAATTGATCGAGACCCATCACACACATACTTGATTGACTGGTGATCGGTCAATACAAGAAACTTCGAACCATACAAGTAGTGTCTCCAAACCGTCAGAGCATACACAATCTCATAGAGTTCTTTCTCTAGTGTGGGCCAACGATATTGGGTGTCATCTAGCTTTTTACTCTCAAAAGATACAGGTCTTCCCTCTTGGAATAAAGCTTCCTCAACCACAAAATCACTCACATTGGCCTCTAAAACATAAGGCCGGGTAGGATCAAGTAATGCAAGGATGGGTACTTCCTTGGTAGTTAACTTCAAGGTTTTAAAAGCCTTGTTCAATGCATCATTCCAAGAGATTGGCTAGGAGACTTGTTTCCACGACCTTTCAATATGTTGGTCAAGGGTGTCGTGATGTGTGAATAATCACACACAGACTTCTATAAAAAAATTGTGAATCCTAGGAAAGAACAAAGTTGTTTCATAGTCTGAGGGATTGGCCATTCTAAAACCTTCTAGATACAATCCAGATCAATGCTAATACCTTCAGAAGAAATTTTGTGTCCTAAGTAAATGATCTCCTTCATAAAGAAGTCACATTTACTCATCTTGGCATAGAACTTATGATGTCTTAGAATAACTAAGACAATCCAGAGGTGTCCAATGTGATCCTCTAGCATTCGGCTATATACCAAGATGTCATCTAAGAACACGACAATTAATTTGCCCAAAAAATCTCAAAACAAATCGTTCATCATTTGCTGGAATGTAGCAGGAGCATTGGTCAAACCAAAAGGTAATACAAGAAACTCATAGTGGCCATACCTAGTTTGGAATGTGGTTCTATCTATGTGTTGAGCATAGATACGAATTTGGTGATAACCCGTATGCAAATCAATCTTAGTGAAATACTTCACTTTGGCCAAACGGTCTATCAAATCATTGGAATGGTGAAGAGAGTATCGATTCTTAATTGTCACTTTATTCAATCGTTTATAATCTATACACATACTCCACGAATTATCTTTCTTCTTTCTTAAGAGGACAGATGCTCCCCACGGTGATTTACTTGGGCGGATATAACCCATATTGAGACAATCTTGTAGCTGTGAAGCTAACTCATCCTTCTCAAGCTCGCTCATCCTATAAGGTGGAACACTAATAGGTTGAGCCCCAAGTACTAAATCTATGAGATGGTCTATTGCCCATTCTAGAGGTAAACCTTTCGGCAGTTGAGCACGGAATACATCTATGAAATTATCCAACAATGTTCTCAATTCACGATGATCAAACACACTTAAATAATTTTTGTTATCAATAGAAACAACAAATGAAGAAAGCAGAATCAAAACACACTGATACACATCATGATGAGAAGTGTTTATTATATTCGGAATGTGCTCGGAATGTGCATCGCAGATACACTAGGTCCCTGAGAAGAGGGAATATTATCACATTGAATACAAAATTGGGTGTCCTTATCCAAAAAAGAAAGGGTATGCTCTTTCCATTTAATCCAAATGTCGTGGGTTTTAAACCACTCTATTCTGATTAACAAGTCTGCATGTTCCAAGTGCATGATATAGCATGTAAGAGCCGCTGTGTAGTCTTGAATCTGGATAGAAAGTGCTTCAATCTTGCGATCCCAAAGCTGCTTCCCCACTGGAAGCTGCATCTCGTAGGTGTGATCGCTAGGTATTGTGGACAGCCCCATCTTCTGCACAAGTTTGTAATTAACAAACTTGTGAGAGCTGCCCGGGTCAAAGAGAATGTGAACTCTTTGGTCCCTAACTTCTCCATAAGCTCAAAAAAGATCATGGGAACCAAATAACGAATTATTAAAACGCAATTACAAGAAAGTGGGCAAGTAATGACATTTACAGAAATACCTGTCATCGAAACTTGATTAGCTCCCTTAGCTTCGGTACCTGGACCCGCATGGAGCTTCGGTCTCTGAAGCTTTGGTCCTGGTGCTTGCATCTGGTTCTTGCACTTAGGACAATCATTCCTTCTGTGGCCCTGCTCCTTGCATATGAAGCAACGTCCCTCTTTCTTTAACTTCAATGTACGAAGGAAATGGGCACGACCATTCTTTGCCTAAGTCGAATGTTTCTTGGAGGCATTGTCCATAGACTTCAATGCCCTGGTACTAGTGGTCAATAGGAAGAACTTCCTCTTGTTCTTACCACCCGTGTCGGCAACTGTGGTTCCCTTTGTGTTGGCCATGGCATCATCATAGATGCACGTGTAATTCATGGCCTCTTGCAAAGTGGTACACTTGTTGTTCTTGATCTGTAACTTATATGAGTTAGGCAAACCATCCACAAAGAAATCTAACAAGGTCACTCGATCCATCTTTCTAGCTCTAGTATACAAATCCTAAAACCTCTGAAGATAAACCTCAAAAGTCAGATTTAGCTTGGACATATCGAGAGCTTTGAGCTTGCCTATGATATTGTAATCTTCCTCCTTCTTCGAAAACTCTTTTTTGAAGACCCATTCGAATTCTATCCATGTTGCAGGATTTGATCAGAGTCCCTTCCACCACAATAAAGCCTTTCCTGACATAAACCTTGTTGCAAGTTGTATTTTCTTGTTATCCAGGGAAGGTGAAACTAGAAGTGTACTTGCCACTTGTGCAACCAAGTGTCAACAACCTCCTTGGTATGAGACTTTTGATCTTCGGGAAAAGGATCTGGAGTGATGCTCGGACCTAGCACTGAGGCCATGGCATCCACATTCGTGAGCGCCTGAATAGTGCTAGTCAAAAGTGTGAGTGCTTCGAGTTGCTATGTCAACCCCATTTTATTCGTGTTAAACTACTCAAACTTTTCATCAAGAGCAATGGTGAATTCATTAAGGCTGTCTTCGTAATCAGATCATCGTATAGACCCTGGTCATCCTCCGCATGGTAGTTCATATCATGGTCTCCCATCGCAAGCTCAAGGTCTACATAATCAACCATAACTGAATTAGATCTTATGAAGAAAGTAGGCTGAGAGAAGAGAAGTAACAGGTGGTCTGGAAACCAGGAGGTTGGAACAAAGAGAAAAGCTGACGAAACAGAGGGGATGAGAGAAAGAGGGCTAGCTGGATGAAAGGACAAGGGGCTGGCAGAGGTTATCAATCTAGAAGTTGAGCTCCTTGCTAACCCATACAGAGGTTTGCAGCAGGTGGAACTAGAGGGGGAAATCGGGAGGGGTATTTTGAGGGCCTTGTGGAGGCTTGTGCACAAATCTGCCCATAGGGGAGGAGCTGCTACTGCGATAAGTTCTAGAGTAGGGGAGCGATGCTTTTAGAGGGCTTAGCCTCTAAGAAATCTACCCCTCCTAACTTGGAGGGGTAGTGTCTTTTTTAGCATCCAAGCCCCCCCCAAATTCACATAGCCTTGCCTGCTACCTGATCCAACCTATGGCGCACCCCTCAACTCCCTCCTTGGCTATGAACTGCTCCAACCCTTGATGCCCTCGTGGTCACTGCTCATCTCTCTGTACCTGGGTTCAATGAAGGCTCCCCAACTCATTTCTCTCCTACCAATGCTTCTTTCCTGCAATCATGCTCCCCTGCAATCGCTCTCTGCCCCTCCAAGCTATACCTAGCTCTCTCTCTCACCTAGCACTTAGTTCAATGTCGAATTCACTCACTCTCTGCCTTCTTCTACCTTCTTTCCCTAATCTAAAACCACTTCCCTTAACCGATGAACCAATAAACACTTGCAAGGTATGAACACAAATTTTGAAATTAGGGCATACCTAGAGAAAAATTCGTCCAAAATTCTCGCAATAAAAGTTCCTACCTCAGGAGTTGGCTCTGATACCAACTGACACGACCCCACTACTCCTGAAACCTTTGATCTGCAAGCAAACACAAGAACACACCAAATGTGAGGAAACTTAGCAGGCTGCTCACCACCCAACCATGACATCTACGGGATGCGATTCCGAATCAGGAGATGTCCCCTCCGAGCCACGAGTTGAGCTACTGGCACCAACTCCCAACCAGATCCTAACCAGCCTGGTGTCCCGTACCACAGTGGCATTGTGAAGCCAGGGATCTGTTGTTGTGCCTTGGGCTATGCTATGATACAGGCATGAGTCCATGACTCAATCTAGGATCAGACCTAGCACCTAGGAACGAGACTTGCTCCTTGAGAATTAGACGTCTGGGCCCCTTATATAGACTTGGGTCCCATTGGCCAAAAATAGCGAAGACCTCTAATTGGTTTGTACCCTTGCCACTCAACCTGAGAATCAAGCATGCCTAGCTCTACGCCTCCCCAGGCTACCTGAGCTAGTCTTGTGTACCCAGTACATGTTGGATACTAATCCGTGCATATGATAGGGATTGATATTGACACGAGGATGTATATATCGCATCTTCTCCAAAAGAAGACCCAATTGGATGTCTAGGATTTTCTTCCATCCGACCGCAGACCTTGACAATAGGATTTTGAACTTTCTTTAAGGTCTATGTGGGGTTCTAAATTTCTCTAAGTAGTGCAATATTGTAATTTATTTAAAAGCCATGATTACTTTATAGTGGGTTTTTGGAACTTGTCCAAACTTCATGCTTGTCTTTCCTAGATATGGCACCTAGTGGGAGTGCAATCAACATAAGTGTACACAATGGGCATGATGTGATGAGAATGAGGATAAGAATGAGAGCAAGGAGGATGACAACGAAGAAGACGTGATGCAACAAGAATGTCATTCCTCTATAGGCTAGGCAAGCTTTGAATGTAGTGTGTACTCTTTGCCTTAGGGCATCTAATTAATACTTAATTCTTTCCAATACACTACAATATAATGTAATATAATGGCAAAGGGTTTCAAATGAGTTCTTCCACATTGTTATAATATAAATGTAAACTCTATTTATATAGTATGTTATGGATAGATAAGAGCATTGCCCCTATCTACTCCATAAAAATAAACAAAACCACATTATTTGTATCGTTTTGGAGATGGTGCTTTTTTTAATGATTACTTTGACACTACTTAATATGGACTATTTGTCTGACATTATAGTTTTGAAATGCTAATACAATAATATAGATTACTATTATATTTTTGAAATGCTAATACAATAATATAGATTACTATTTAGAAAAATTATAAGTGTTGTGCAAGTGCTTAATTGCTTTAGAGTAGCCGCTCTGATCTATAGCATCGTCATCATCACCAAAGGAGGTTTTAACTAGTATAGATCTCAATGATAGATGTGAGCTTGATTTTACTACCGCACGCTATTTTTTTTCTAGCCACCTACTCACGACGAGCTCTTGTCATAGTCACTCATATAGACTCATAGAACTGTCACTCATGATATCAATAGGGTGGTATCCCCCTCCAAATATTTGCCAATTAGTCAAGCATTGTAGGGTGGTATCCCCCTCCAAATATTTTCCAATTAGTAAAGCATTATAGGGTGGTATCCCCCTTTTAATGTTTGCCAAGCCAATTAGTCAAGCATTGTAAGCAATAAAACTTTTCCGCTAGATACATAGAATATTTAGATAGAAAACTAATTGCGGAGATCTCCATTCGGCACGAGAGCGGAGATCTCGCTCTTAAATATCTGAAGCTTACGGACTTTAGCCGGAACCATTTCCTTGGAAATTGGACTCCTCGCGAAGATATGGAATTCCGATATAGTCGATGTGAAGCCGTCGAGGAGATCATCCTCCCGGGTTTCCGCTTTCATCCCACTGATGAAGAGTTGGTGGGATTTTATCTCGTCAGGAAACTTCACCGTCAAGTGCTGCCTACAGATTTCATCAGATACCTCAACATTTATAAATACGACCCGTGGAATCTTCCGAGTGAGTTTCTTTGTCACGTTCGTTCTAGTTTCTTGACTTCTGAAACCGTGGTGACACGGTAGATTTAAAGCGGCGAAAACTGGCGATCTTTTTGGATGTATAATCCACTAGTCAGCGCCAGTGTATGTAGCATTAGAGTCTTGGATTCGAGTGATAATTCTGCAATAATCGGCTTCGCTTACACGAGATCAGGAGATAATAACACCCGTAAAATTGTAGTCGTATTTTACTTTGCTTTCATCATTGGAGTCCACTAAGATTTCTCTTCAAATTTCAGCTATGGCTGCCGTGCAAGGTCAAAAGGAATGCTATTTCTACACCCCAAGAGACAAAAAGTATCCCAATAGTACAAGGCCGAACAGAGCTACATGTTCGGGTTTTTGGAAGGCTACGGGCACAGATAGACTGGTGTACACCTCGGATGGTAGCAAATGCATCGGTCTCAAGAAGACTCTTGTGTTCTATAGAGGGAAATCCGTGAAAGGAGTGAAAACGGACTGGATGATGCATGAGTATAGATTGATGGGCGGTGAAGAGATCAGTTCCCGGACGAGACACGTTGTCAACTTGAGCAATTACGAAACATCAAACGTAAGTTTATTGATTTGTATCCCCACTTAGAGATCGAAGAGATGGACTTTTGTTACGAGGGTTTGATTCTGGTTGATTCTCAGCGATGGCAAGGCAGTTAAAATAGCTCAGTGACTCTTGTGGAGCAGGAATCGCTGGCCATCTGCCGCATATTTAAGCGATCAGGATCGATTCAAACCTTCGCCGAGCCTGTACAGAGAACCACACCGGAGCCACGCGCACGAGCCTCAGACAGATACAAAGGAGCAACGACAGTCCTCCCTGAGGTGACGGAAGAATCTGAGAATTCCAGTTTTCCTGATAACGGCCAATCTTTCGAATGCAATAGCGTGAATTCGGCCGACGATCAGTCAGTTTCAGTCATGAAGACGAACAACATAATCAACGGGGTGGGCGGGGTGACAAGCGATGCACACGATCAGCTAAGATGGCTAAGCGCAAACTTAAATCAAGTGGAAGAGGAGGAGATCAAAAGCATGGCGACGTTCGATGCCTCGGAACTAGACGACCTGCTCGAATTATGTACAGCTTCCTTCCCAGTCGACCAATTTGTATATCCGCCGGATACGTATCCACCTTTTGTATTGAATAGCCCACTGCTGTAAATTCACGAATCGCCTGATATTATCGCCTTCGCCAACCAGCTTATTCGAAAGCTCATCACCGGAGTGCTTTCTCTCATCCCCGCTCCATAGCAGTCATGTTCTTCCAATTCCATTTTGTATGGTAACACCTCCACTTCCATCCGATCCAGTCAATTTTTTTTAAAGATAACACCTCCAGCCGATCCATTCAAAAATCCGCTCCATAGCTAGTCATCTTCTTCCTCCACTTAAACGAATGCTGTAGATCCAAATACATTTTGTATAATAACACCTCCACTTCCATCCGATCCATCCAAATTTCTGTACATCCTCTATCAAGGCACCTTTCGAGGAGACATATTTTATCACCCGGGAGATGCTTTTGTCTTATAAGCATACCAGTAGAAAGATGTGAATACAAATTCGTATATCTCCGCAGTAGAGCTACAATCTCGACAAACCAAAAACCTCTGAACAAATTTTTTATAGCAGGACATCTTGCAACCGTGATCGATGGAAAATCACGAGCTCCCTTTTATAAAAACCACCACATCTCATTTGTACTATATCAGATCTTGTACCTCAGGTATGTAAATGATATAGAGAATCCTCTTTTTTAAAACTAGTAAACCTCTCCTGGTTATGAACTAGTAAACAATATTGAGAATCTTCTATTTCCCTATAAGTTATATCATTTAAGAAATGAAGCACTCATGTTTCACATTTTCATATGTAGCAATTTGAACTTTTAAAGTACCTAGAGCAATAAGCAATTGTTACTATAATTACATTAACTCACATTATCTACACTAAGATTCAACAAAACCATCAAAAAGATTATGGAGTTCTCTTTAATATTCCTTCATTAATAAGAAGGTAAACAATCCATTCGTTATTATAATATTCAAAAGAAAAAGCAAAAAACTTCTACTATAAGAAATATAAGACAACCAAAGAGAGCTAAAACAGCTCTACATAACATCTTTAAAGACTTATTTGAATCAAGCTAAATGTCATATCAAAATCTCTATATCTTCTAAACTAAGCACATCAGATTTTTCCATGAATCTAACTTTTTGACTTTCAATAAGCCAATGCACAATGTCCCTTATCATAATGTTACTGGCTGGTTTCTTGATGTCTGTAGAGTACTGTTTGAAGCTACTCTCCATCTTCTTAAGCTTCACATATGTACTTTTTAAGGAAAAGTACATATCATAAATTGTGTGGACTCCCATGTATTTCAAAAGTATCATCTCCATATTTTCCTCTGAAATGTCATCCACCTGAGGGCATAGTAACAAAACAAGTGACAATATATTAACAAAATCGAAGCAAATGATTTAAATAATCAAGCCTAATGTAAAAGGCTGTCACATACCCTTTTATACTCGCTTGAAATCGTAGTCACCTCGATGTCTGTACCTTGAATATCTTTTAAGTTCTAATTCAAATAAAAAATTGAGATTAAAATCAAGGTATAAAGACTTCAAATCATAGAAAATAAATTCTAAATATAAGAATACCTTGCATCTCTTTCCTTGGGATTTATCACTTCTTTGCACGGTCTTCTGTTCTAAGTGATCTCTCATTTTTTCACTCACCTATGAATAATAAACAACAAGTACTGTTAATGCCATTGGAAAGAATTATGTAAAGAATACAAGCATACAAAGTACTTGCTTTACTTTTAAAGGGTATTGCATAAATGAAAACTTTTACCTTTCTCTTTCGTTCACTTTTTCTAGACATTTCATTCGTAGAATCAATCACATCTGATATTGGATCCTAAAAATATGACAAAATTAAATTAAAACTTGTCTAAAAAGAAGATGCTGATCACAATTGAATTAAAGAAAATAGCTTCAATCATAAGCATATCTAAAAGATAAAGGCAATTCATACCTTATCTTCATTTGTAGTGATGTCACCATGAAGCATCTTAGAAAATGTCATCTCATCCATATCAGCATTCGCTTTACCATAAGAATCCTGACATAAAATGAATAGATGAATTGTGAATAACTGAATGGTTAATAATACTTTTTCAAAATAGAAGACAACTCATGATTGAAACTTACACAACTGATCAGAGTGATAATACTCAAACCCTTCAAATCTCTTCGCCATGAACTTATCTATCTACACAAAAGAACATATGATTTTATTAAAGAAAACATTTTATATTCTTTATAAAATTAAAAACATATCTTTTATTGGAAATGCTTCAACAACCTCAGATGTTGGACATCCTTGTCCATAAAATTCTCCTCCAATAGAAACTGAATTTCCACTAGACTGCCAATGAATTAAATTATCCAAGTAAGATGTCACATAAATTACACGAAAAAGTATAATTTTTTACTAAAAGTAGAGAACCATTCAAGGTATTAATATAAACATACCTTCTCTGAAATTGGATTACGTGGAGACTCATCAATACAAGGAGTAGTTGCTCGAGGCTCCATATATCTCTAAAAAGTTTCAAATAGACATACAAAATTTTATTAAACTCTTATAGATCATTTTGAAATCCAAAGGAATAAGAATTTAGTTCAATTGGTATATGATATTCTTAATTTTTCTTGAAAAAACATATCTTTCAAATGCGTCAACAACCTGAGATGTTGAATATCCTTCTTCATGAAATCCCTCTCTAATAGAAATGGAATCTCCAATAGACTGCTAAAGAGTTAAATAATCCAAGTAAGAAGTGGCACAAATTATGCAAATAAATACAAATTTTTACTTCACGCTAGAGAACCATTAAATGTATTGAACATAGCTTCTTTGAAATTGAATTATGTGAAGACTTGTCAATACAAGGACTAGTTGCTTCAAGCTTTGGATTTCTTTGAACTTTGCTCGTTTTGTCCTTTGAAACACAATAGAATACATTGACTAGATCATATCTATATTGCAAATATACAGTGTTTTTAAAATATCACATAATTGAAAGGCCAACTCACATTATTTACAAGCGTCCTCTTCTTTGAGTATTTGCTGCTAGACTGCTTTGAGGAGATCCACCACCTGTATATATCTTCCTCTCTCCAGCTATATTCAACTCCACTAAACTTTAGAGGCACTATCTCATGATGACGCTCATGGATGATGCCTTTAATATGCTGTTGTTCTTCCTTTTTATGCCGTAGATCTATAACAGTCTCTATTCCCTCGAACCACCTTCGTACACGATGGTAGTTTTCTAACAATAGAGAATGCTGGTCTCTAAAGCACTTTTCTAGGAGCTCTTTCCCATATAGCTTATTCTTATCCCTACAAATCATTTTGGGTGGTTTAAACACCTCATCATATGTAGGTGTAAAACTTACCCCTGAGATCGGATGAACAGAAACTTGAGATTTATCTTGCAAAGAGAGACGCTCCTTGTTCTCTTTGAAGGACACATCCTTTGATTCATCTCCCATAGGCATTTTTCCTATATAAAAAACATACATGCCATATATTCAGCCCCCTCTCTCATATCTAAATGCAAAAACATACATGCCATAAATTCAGCCACCCCTCTTACATCCAAATGCAAAAACATAAATGCCAGAAATTCAGCCACCTTCTTTCTCTAAGTGGATAACATACGTGCCATAAAGTCAGCCACATGCATTCTCCAAATGGATCTACACACATGCCATAAATTAAACCCCCTTCTCCCATAAATTCAGCACCCTCCCTTACATCCAAATGCATAAAGATACATGCCATAAATTCAGCCTCTTGCTCCCATAAATTCAGCCCCCTCCCTTACATCCAAAGGCAAAAACATACATGATATAAATTCAGCCACCTAGATTCTCCAAGTGCATAACATACATGCTATAAATTCATTTGCCACCTTTTTTCTCCAAATGCATAACATACATGCTTACAAAATCAGCCCGTTCTTTCTCAAAATGCAGTGAATACATGCCATGCATTCATCAACCATGCAGCACCTTCTCTATATGTTCAACCCCTTCTTTCTCCAAATGCATAACATAAATCCAACAAAAAAATGACATACCTTTAATTGAACTAACCATGGAATCCAAGAGTCCAAGGAAACTTGCATCTTCACTCATCATTTTCTTTAGTAGCGTCGCCATGTCCATGTTGTTGCTAGCCATCTTGATCATGCACAACATAAGCATAAAAGAGTTTAGTTATTGTTAGTATGAAATAAAAACACACAAAATAGAAATAGATGTAAAAGGAAATCAAATACAAATACGTACCAAATCCGTTTTCTAATTCCTTGAATGATGTTAACTTCATGTATCCTAGCTACATGCCTAAGATTGCCACATGATAGGAACTATCTTGGCTTTGCCCTGAACTACCATGTTCTTTGTCTTGATAACTTTCCACGTCTCATTGACAGACACACAAAACCACCAGTCCTTCCATTCGTTGTCTTCCATCGAGACCTTCCACCATCTCTTTTCCTCTGTGTGAACCAGCTTTAGCCATGCTACTTTAACTTGATTTAGCATGTGATCCACATCTCTGACAACGGCATACTTGAGATCATGGGGTGAACATATTGTATCTGCAAGACAAGACTTCAATAAAACAATATCATTCTCCTCTAGCCAAGGAGGAATACATCCAATGCAACCAGGCTAGATTAAACGTGTTCTCAATCCTAAATCTTTTGTCTCATATGCAATGATACCACCTCCATGCTGTAGAGGAATAAACTTATGCAATAAAGAACTAATTGGCCTTATACAATTCCAGGTGTATGGCAAATATGCATTTTGTAGGACACTCATGCCAGTGGTGCCATCAACATCTAATCTTTCATATCCTCTTTCAACAACAATGCGTTGCCTATAGTAGTGTGCTCCAAAGAATAGTTGCATGTCACCATTATGCTGAAACCGTAGGTAAGCCGTTGCAGGCCATGCAAATGCACACCCTAGCAACGACTCCATGGATAAAGAAGGACTATACCCGTGAGATTTTGTCACTTCTGGTACTTAGCTCCCACACATAGGACCATAGATACGTGTCTAGCACAGCATAAGTGCATAGCATATCATAACATAAAAATGAAACTGCCATACCATAAGCAAATAAAGGAATTATTGCCATACCATATAGACAAGGCCTAAACCCACCGAACTAAAGAAGCACAAACAATGGCTTATTTCCTCTGCATTGTATGAAATAGGCATTGAGCATAAAGAAGGCATCCATAAACATTTAAAGAGTACATACATAAAGCATAAAGCATAAAACAAGCATATAGAATTAGACATTCACATAGGCATGTAGACATATAGAAGCATAGACATAGGCATACATAAACATAGATGCATAGACATAGAAATTCACATAAAGCATTCATTAAATAGGCATAGAAGCATAGACTAAAGAAGCATAGGCAAATAGGCATTCACATAAAGCATAGAAATAGGCATTCACATAAAGCATAAACTTAATAGGCATAGAGGCATAGACTAATGGGCATATAAACATAGAAGCATAGACTAATAGGCATATAGACATATAGAAGCATAGACTAAAGAAGCATAGGCAAATAGGCATTAAGCATAGAAATAAAGCATTAAGCATAAAGCATAGAAATAGGCATTCACATAAAGCATAGAAATAGGCATTCACATAAAGCATAGAAATAGGCATTAAGCATAAAGAAGGCATCCATAAACATTTAAAGAGTACATCCATAAAGCATTAAGCATAAAACATGCATATAGAATTAGGCATATAGGCATTCACATAGGCATATAGACATATAGAAGCATAGACATAGGCATACATAAACATAGATGCATAGACATAGACATTCACATGAAGCATTCATTAAATAGGCATAGAAGCATAGACTAAAGAAGCATAGGCAAATAGGCATTCACATAAAGCATAGAAATAGGCATTCACATAAAGCATAAACTTAATAGGCATAGAGGCATAGACTAAACAAGCATAGACTAATGGGCATATAAACATAGAAGCATAGACTAATAGGCATTCACATAGGCATATAGACATATAGAAGCATAGATTCAACTTGTTTGACATAGTCATGATGCATAATTAGGTCTTGAGATCTTCAAGGTCGATATTTGAGCTCTTCATCTAAATACTAGAGCTTGTTGTCTCCAAGTTCAATCTGGTCAAACCTCCTCAAACCTTTATAATCATGCCTTCATGTTTTGCACAATTCATCCACATAAAATGACCTATTTCATGCAGTATATATGAAAACTGCAAATATTCAAGTGTCCATTTCTATTGTACCAAGGATGAAGTCCGAGAAAATTGCTTTGGTCACTCCAAAGATGAGTATGGAGGGGCGATTTGAGATGTCCACAAAGCTAAGGCTAAAATGTCTCTTGGGTAGTGTAAGAAAGCCGTAGCAACACAATAGGAAGGCCCATAAAGTTCCTACAAATCAAGAACCAATGATCCAAAAACACAATGAGCATCTAGGCATCCTGAAGTATCAGATTTGGTATGTCCCATAAAGCCAGGGCTGAGATGTCACTTTTGTAGTGTAAGAGAGCCATAGCAACACAATAGGAAGGCCCATAATGATCCTGCAAATCAAGAACCAATAATCTAGAAACACAACGAGCATCCGGACATCCAAAGTACCGAACAATTGAGCATCCTAGAAGTACCAAACAACTAGGCAGTCGGAAGTACCGAACAACTAGAAATACGAACAATTGGGCAAGTACCGAACAATTAGGCAACTCGAAGTACTAAACAACCAAAAATACAACGAGCATAAGCCACACACGTATGATAAGAAGCAAGCTTGTGTGGATTAGAAACAACTTACATAATCATAGCGGGAATGAAATAACAACCTCTTTCCATCTGAAAGTATTGAACAACTGGGAAGACGAGCATCCCATATTACAAAGAACATCCAAAAGTAACCAAGAAAATGGGCATTCGCGAAAGGTGATCACGTCCAAACAAGTGCTTATAGCAATGAATATGTGCCATGTCTAAACGAGTACTGAAATAATCCATATGTGCCATGTCCAAACAAGTACTCAAGAAGTAATCCATATGTGTTCATTCGAAAGATGTTGAACCTTGACACATGCAAATGAGTACACAATATGAGTATGTCCAAATGAGTACTCAATAAGTAATCCATATGTGTCCATCGTGAAAGCTAGTTAAATAAGTGTCACATCCAAATGAGGACTTAGTAATAATCCATGTGAAGAGAGTGGGAGAGAAGGAAGGAGTCTCACTTGCAACTTTCTCACATACACAATGGGGGAATATACACAAAGGTGGAGGCTGGAAACAATTTTCCTCTTCTTAGTTGTGAAAGCCAAAAGAACTCTCAGTACAAAAGAATAAGTGAACCCTATATGTGGGTCTCAAACCAAACTCAGCTAACTAAGGTGGCATACAACTAGGCCACTAAGTAGAGTACATAAAGATAGCTGTCATCTAGCTATTATTCATGGGTGGTGTACCAACTGCATTTGCAACTAACAAGTCGGTGACATAAATGCACAACGGTTACCCTGGCACATCGCGAGTGGAGCTTGATATCTCAACACTCCCCCTTGAGCTCAATCTCAATTCCTGCACACCAAGCGGGTCTCTGAACTTGTGCAACTTCTTTGCACCCAATGCCTTCATGAATATGTCAACTACCTGATCCTCTATGCCGACATAAACTAGATCAATAAAACCTGCTAGAACCTTCTCCCACACATAGTGATAATGCACCTCAATGTGCTTTGTTCTAGCATGATAGACTGGGTTATTTTCCAGGTGTATACTACTCATGTTGTCACAATAAATGACAACTGGCCCATCTGTAGACTGATGCATATCATAAAGTAGCTTATGCAACCAAGCTACCTCACATGCAGCCATTGCTGCACCCCTGTACTCAGCCTCTGTACTCGACAAGGCAATTGTAGGCTGTTTCTTGCTACTCCAAGTGACTACAGCACTCCCAAAAGAGAACATATATCCACTTATAGATCATCTATCAAAAATACTACCAGCCTAATCAGCATCAGTGTATCCATGTAACTATATCTGAACCCGAGTCTCATAAATAAGTCCATACTACAATGTGGACTTCACGTACCTCAGTATGCGTCTAGCCACATCCAAATGCAGCTTCCTTGGAGCTTGCATAAACTGACTTACTAAACCAACAACATAGCTCAAATTTGGCCTGGTAATAGTCATATAAATCAAACCTCCTACTATGCGTCTGTACATAGTAGGGTCTTCTAGAAGCTCACCTGCATCTGCACTCAACTTCACATTCTGCTCCAAAGGAACTGAAATAGGTTTACAGCATGTCATCCCATATTTGGACAGCATATCCAATCCATACTGCCTTTGCAAGAGCCATATCCTACTTGTGGATCTAATCACCTCAATGCCCAAGAAGTAACACAACTCTCCCAAATCCTTCATCTCAAACTTCTGCTTCAATACTGCTTCAATAGCATTTTGACATGAAGGATATCTTCATCACTATCACCTATGATGATCAAATCATCAACATAAATGACAAGCAGCATAATGCCTTTCTATGTTTTTCTCACATAAAGTGAGAAATTTGCCTTGAAAATCTAAAAGCCAATAGTGACAAGATACTGTCCTATCTTGCCAAACCATGCTCTGGGTGCTTGCTTCAAGCCATACAAGGCTTTCTTCAACCTGGAAACAAATTCAGAATGAACAGCATGAACATAACCTGGTGGCTGCTCCATATAGACCTCTTCTTGCAAATCACCATGCAAGAAAGCATTTTTTACATCCATCTGATGTAAAGACCATCCCTTTGATGTAGCCATAGAAATGATTGCTCTTACGGTTGCCATCCTTGAAACCACACTGAATGTTTCTTCATAATCAATGCCATATGTCTATGCATACCCCTCGACAACTAATCTTACCTTGTATCTGTTCGTAGAACCATCTACATTGTGCTTCACCTTATAAACCCACTTGCAGCCAATTGCATTCTTGTCTTTAGGCAAAGGCACCGATTGCCATGTAGCATTTGCTTCCAAGGCATCCATTTCTTCATCCATGGCTTTCCTCCATTTTTCTTTTCCCATGGCTTTCTCAAAAGAAGTGGGTTCTGGTTCACGTATCACTTTGACCATATAGGCATAGTGAATGGATATAAATCCATCATATTTCAGCCTATCCACTAGATACCTAGCTCTGGTAGACCTATGCAAAATAGGCTCACTACTAGGTGCTCTCAAAACATCCCTTGTCTTCCTTACTCCAGGTGTAACAATAGAAGGAATACCCAACTCATCATCAAGGCTCTGTGAGCCACTGGATTCACCATTCACATAAGAGTGACTTGCATTCACATCAACCATGGGCTGATCTACTTTATCTTTTTCTTTTTGTGATACTTGCATACTGCCATCTACATTTCTTTGAGGAGATCCTCCTGATCTCAATCTACCTATCCATGGCGAAGTATGTGAACCACTGTTAGAGGACACTACAGGTCCACTAATATTTTGTGATTGCTGTTGTGAATTCTGTGCAGCATTACCATTTTGTGCATCTACATCATCAATCACATTTACTGGTTTATACCAACTACTCATCTCATCAAAAACAACATCGCTACTCACCGTAAACTTACGAGTAGAAGGGTTATAGCATCTATACCCTTTCTGCTGCAGAGAATAACCAATAAAGATGCACTTCTTAGCTTTTGGATCCAACTTGGATCTCAACTCATCTGGAATATGAACCTAGGCAATGCAACCAAAAACTTTCAAATGAGAAATATTTGGTTTCCTACCAATATACCTCTCCTCTGGCGTCATGCCATGTATTACTGTAGTGGGAGTCCTGTTCATTATGTAGACTGCTGTAGCAACTACTTCAGCCCAATAATAATCTAGTAGGTCTTTTTCGTTGAGCATGGAAAGAGATATCTCTCCAATATGTCTGTTTTTCCTTTCTGCAAGTCCATTTTGCTGTGGGGTATGATTGCATGAATATTGCTGCTTTATGCCATGTTCCTGTAGGAAACTTGCAAACTCATTTGAGAGGTACTCTCCCCCTCCATCTGACCTTAGGCATTTTATTTGCAGGCCTATTTCTTTTTCAACCATAGCTTTAAAAGATTTGAAATGCCCAAACACTTCACTTTTATTTTTCATAAAATACACCCAAACTTTTTTGCTGTAGTCATCAATAAAAGTGACAAAATAATGACAGCCTCCAATAGATGTAGCTTTAGTAGTCCACACATCAGAGTGGATTAATTCCAATGGCCTCTTACTCTCTTGAACATGTCTAGGAAATGGTTTCCTTGCCTATTTTCCAAATTGACAGGCTTCACATACCTTATGCATTTCTGCAACCTTGAACTTAGGTAATCCTGCAACGATATTTTGGGCTTGCATTAATTTAAGTCGCTATACATTAACATGACCAATGCGTTTATGCCAGATATCAATATCTGCAACTACACCGGTCCCATGTGCAAACATTGCTACACTCAATTCAGGCATGTCCACATCCAATGTAAACATCTTGCCCTTCTTCTTCCCTTTTGCTATCAAGCGACCTTTATTTTTCATATCCTCAACAAAGCATCCATGAGGATTAAATCTGACCTACAAGCCCTGCTCAACCATTTGTCCAATAGAGACTAGGTTCTTGGTGATATTTGGGACATGAAATACATCAGACAGGTATTTCTTTTTTCCATCTTGCATAAACAAAGGAATTTTACCAATCTGCACAATAGGATGTGCAGTATCATCACCAGTCTCTGCAAATCCTAGTCTTTCCATTTTCCTTCCATCCTGCATCCATTCTGCATGACCTGTCATGTGGTTTGATGCATACCACACATCATTGCTTTCTTCTGCATTTGTCACAGAATTGGTCATGTGTGGCACCATAAACAGATGCTCATTTCCTCGGGGGGGTCACTATGTATAAACTCTCTATATCACGTGCATTCAAGGCTTATTTGTAAAATCCCTTATCGGTATATCTTTCATTAATAAAATGTACCCTTTTTCTATACAGATATGTAATTCTTTTCTAAAAACATTTTAAATAATCCCTTATGTAAGTTAAATTATGTAAATTTTTAAAATTAAAAATATCCTTCTGTTGAACTCACGTGATAGGGTTACATAAGATGAGTGACCCCCCCGAGCTCATTTTTGTCATCACCCTATCTACTAGAAGATGCATAATTGCCTTGTTACAATTTTGAAGTCATGATGTCGTTTTGCTTTTTATAGCAGTATTTAACCAAATGACCCATTTTACCACAGTAGTAGCATTCAACATTGTTGTTTGCATTTTGGCCTCTCTGCCATCCACCACAACCTCTTTGGCTCCCCCTGCCTCTAAAGTTACCACATCCTCCTCCATAGGACTAGTTTTCTTGAATTTTTTGCATATTCTGATTTTTGCCATGGCCTCCAAATCGGGCTACTCTACCTGTGCCTGTACCTCTCCCAGCATTTGAGTAGAAGACAACTTCTTTTGAAGTTCCTCCTGAAGAAGATGCACCACCATTTCTGTGCTCTTTAGAAATTAGAAGAGCAATCAACTCCTCAAAATCAAGAAAATTCTCATAGACGGCAATGGATGTCCGGAATTGTGCATAATCCTTTCCTAGACCATTCAAGGTCATAGAAACTAAATCATCATCTTCCACTGGTGACCCAATAAAAGCAAGTGCATCTGTAGTCTTCTTCACCTTCATGTGGTAGTCATTGATGCTCATATTTTCTCTGTGCACATTATGCAACTCTTGTTTGAGTTGCATTTTCCTGGCTTGCGTATTTGTGCTATACATTTTTGTCAAAGTATCCCATGCCTCCTTCAGGGTGCTTGCATCCTAAATATGCACAATCATAGAATCTGAAATACTGATAGACAACCAGTATATAACTCTTCTGGCTCTCTCATGCCAGCCTTTAATGCCTGCAACTCCTATTGATTGGGAACATTAGGAATAAGAGGTTCTTGTTCAGCTCTAGTAATGAACTCCCAATAGCCTTTTCCCTTAAGGAAATTCTTCATTCTAAACTTCCATGCTTGGAAGTTGTTCTTGTCAAGATTTTCAATGACAATCTATGAAAAAGCATTAGAGGCCATTACAAAACACTGTAAAAATATTCTGTCACTGCAAAAAAACACAACTTCTGCCTCACAAGTGCAAATCTGCAAAACTGACGAGAGTGGTATTTGACCACATAGTCACTTCCTAGTGACGATACAGGTAATAAGAATGATTCTGTCACTCCCAATATCTCTGCGCATAGAATACGGTGTAATTTCTGTGATAACTTTTCACCGACCTACAGAACAGTGGTCGCACAGCAAAACGGGCCCCGAAATGGTCTCAAATTAAAAAAAATAATTTCATTGAGGGCGTCTCCCTCATGTAGCATATACTGCCCTCTTGCCACACTGTGAAGGGCATCCCAATCTGAGACAGTGCACTCTTGCACTTTTCGACTATGGTACCTATAGAGATTTTCTCCCAAACTCAAAAAAAAAAAGAAAAGCAACACTGATCCTCTTACTAGGACATCACGAACTTGGTTTACTTTCTTGAGCTCCTTACCACGAATCGAGCCATGATACCATGTGAAGAGAGGGGGGGAGAAGAAAGGAGTCTCACTTGCAGCTTTCTCACATACACAATGGGGGAATATACATAAAGGTGGAGGCTGAAAACAATTTTCCTCTTCTTAGTTGTGAAAGCCAAAAGAACTCTTAGTACAAAAGAATAGGTGAACCCTATATGTGGGTCTCAAACCAAGCTCAACTAACTAAGGTGGCATACAACTGAGCCACTAACTAGAGTACATAAAGATATTTGTCATCTAGCTATTATTCATGGGCGGTGTACCAACTGCATTTGTAGCTACTAACAAGTCGGTGATATAAATGCACAACGGTCACCCTGGCATATCACGAGTGGAGCTTGATATCTTAACAGCATGTACCATGTCTAGATGAGTAAATATGTGTCACATCCAAACAAGGAGCTAGTAATAATCCATGTACCATGTCTAGATGAGTACTCAAGTGGTTAGCCATATGCCATGTCCAAATGAGTACTCAAGCAATTAGCCATATGTGTTCATAAATATTGTCACCTGAAAGATGTTGAACCTTGCCACGTTCAAACAAGTATGCAATAAGTAATCCATAGATGCCACGACCAAATGAGTACTCAATAAGTCAGCCATAGATGTTCATCATGAAAGACATATAAGTATACCTCACCACATAAAGGGCAAAATAAGATTATGCCTTGCTTAAACCAATAAGTAAATACATACCATAAGTCATCAATAAGTTAATCGACAAAGAAGGAACAAATCTTTGGTCTAGCAAGACCTTGCATGCACTCGTAAATATAGATGAGTATGAAAAATAAAGTAGATGTACTCATCCTGTAGATATCGAATGTGCATTTAGTCCATTGGATTGTATCTAGGCATTTGTGAAAACCTGCATGTACTCGGAGAAACAACTGAGTGTGATGAAAGAGAACATTTAAGCTCACCTTGGAAATAAACGAGTGCCTTGAAAGCGATAAGAAAACATGTGAGAAGCACCTTCGCATATGTGAAGTAACATATCCAAAAAGTAATGATATCAAAGCTAAATAGAAAAGAAACATTAAAAGAAAACATGTTAGAATGTTAACAACGTAAAACATTCGGCAAGTCCTTTTCTTTCATAGGATGGACCATCTTATGAAAGTGAAGCTAGTGTTGAATACATGATGAGCAAGTCAAGCAAGATGTTAGCTTATACGAGAGAAAGAAATATTAGATCGACATTTTCTTTTGCATATCAAGCACACCTACGTGATCTTTAGCCTACTCCAGATCAAATACAATGGATGGCCTATAGGCATGCTTGATTAACAAAGATGAAAGAGAACCTTCTTTCAAAATCATAAGATAATCGAAAGTAACTCTCACCAAAAAAATAACATAAAACATTTAGGAAATAAAAAGTAAATGATAAGATAATAGAAGAAAATCTAGCCTTCAAAACAATACAAAATATTTTGAAAGCTCCTTTGAATCAATCAGCTCATGCTGAAAGTAGAGCTTGATATAGAATATTTGGCAAGTCTCTTTGACCGACATTCATGGAAACTTGAAGCTATAGCTAAACTTGCTAGCGAAACATAATAATACATGTATTATGATTGTGAATAAAACACAAAGCATATGAATGTAGTGGAATACAAATAACATAACCTTTCAAGTTGAATATCAAGAACAAAGCATTGTACTGAACTACGATGATATCATGGTTCCCAATCATGTACAACATTAAAGAAATTTGGTTTATCTTTATACCAACAGGCAAAGGAAAAACATGATCCATTAATTGCATTATGTAAAAACATTAACAAAAGGAAAATTGTAGCATGTAGACGTAAAATATATTCACAAAGATTGAGAATCTTTTGCAAAGATTGAGAAGATTTACTAGGGTATATCAATGAAAATCATTTTTGTAAAGAAAGAGACCTCACTGGTCTAAAGGGTTCATCATGAAATACTCATTCTCATCCAAATCCTCATTCACCACCTTATTAGAGTACTAAACTTTGCTCTCTTTGATGAGGATGAGGCTACCAATGGTTACACAATGTCATTAATAATGAGTGAATCGTTGTCAAAAGAGAGACATGTCCATTGTGATTATTGGAATGCTCTTAGTAGATGAGCTATGCCACATCCCATCTCTAATGCAACTCCCCCAAGAGAATACTATAACAGAAGCATCTCATAAAGCATGGTGACTTTTTAACCCCTACATGCACATGTGTTAAGATACACACTTTGCTTGATCTCTTTCCCATTAGTACAAAACTCGGGGAGTTCACCTCATAAAATTTTAGTGTACCACGTGCATTCAAAAGGAGGTGTATTTTAATTTAACTTTTTGGAAAATTTGAATAGGTTTACAATAACAAGAGGGGTTTTTTAATTCAACTTTAGAATAAAATCACTTAGTTCGTAAGTAAAGAGGGGTATTTTTATTCGGGGGAAAATTTTAGTTGAGGGGTTTTTAAAATACCCCTTGAATGCATGTGATACATATGGTTTCTTAGTAGTGCACCCCCTGAGGTACAAAATGATAGAGTATGTCTTCTTCAATTGATATTTTCAATTCATCAAAGAAAGTCTTTGGTTCCACTAGAAAAAATGATAGAGTATGTCTTCTTCTATTGATATTTTCAATTCATCAAAAAAAGTCTTTGATTCCACTAGAAAAAAAGGGTGACTTCCATGAACTCTCTTCACCATGCATACCATACAAGCATGAAGCTCCAATAAGAAAAATGTGTAAAAACCATATAAAAACCTTAAATCACTTGAAAGAAAAATGTTAAAAGCATGACACATATATCTTACTTGACATGTAAGAAGACCGTATTAGATAATTCGGGAAAAACCCAATTCCCAGAATGGTAGTTTTGGAAGAAATTGTAGCTCCCCTCAATGAAAAAACAGGAGAAATATGTGAAAATAGACTAGATAGCCATTCATGAAGTGTGAAATATCAACTACATTCTCAAATAATAAATAGAATATCAGTGTCTAAACTACGTTATCATCAAAAAAATAATAAACTTTGAAACCCATTTGAGTTAGATTCATCTCGTGAGCCATAGTGATGTTCAAAAACACCTTCATAATAGCGAGTCTCTGGAATTTCCATTGATATTGAGACTCGCTTTTGTTGTGAGCATTCTCATTTGAAAATCTCCAAAACACTGTTTAAAAAATGTAGAGTGTAATTAATAACCATGAATATTGCAATGAAAATGCACAGGCTCTTTAACTTAGTAAGATATGTAGTTGATGGAAAATCAAGATATGTAGTTGAGGAGACTGAATGCAAGATATGTAGTTGATGGAAAATCAATGGGCAATGACAAGCATTTGATGTAATTTAGGTGGCAATGACAATCATTTATTGTGCACTTTCAATTTTTGGACTGACTAGCATTAAAAACAATAACTTTACATGTCATGTTGATTACTCATTGCAAAGTAAAAAAGTACACTTTAGGATGGAAACATAACAACTTGTTGATACACCATTGAAATCCCTGAAATAAATCATGATTCCAAAGAAACTCTCAACCACTAGCGGAGAATGGCAGTAGGATAATGGCAAAAGTGCCAATGCACATGTGAGTTTAGGATTCCTTGTGCATGTTTTCAGGTCATGATATGAGATTGGCACCACTACCATCTCCACTGGTGGCATTCTCCACAGATATTGGCACAATTCCATATGATCTCTGCACATGGGAGTTTAGGCTTCTCAATGACATTTCTTAGGGCCTAATAAGAGATTGGCACCACTGCCATTCTTCACTTGTACAAATGTTTACCCTACTATTCTAGGAGGGGTATTCCAGTGATCATAGGAGAGTGGTGTCCGATTCCAATCCACATGTGAGTTTGACGATCTCAGAGATTGACACAATTCCATATGATCTCTACACAATGGAGACAGTGATCACTACATAAAAGAATGCACATGTGAGTTTAGGATTCCTTGTGCACCACTGCCATTCTCCACTGGTGGCATTCTATAATGGCAAAACTCCCAATCCACATGAGTTTATGATTCCTTGTGCTTGTTTTCAGGTCATGGTATGAGATTGGCACCACTACCATTCTCCACTGTTGGCATTCTCCACAGAGATTAACACAATTCCATATGATCTCTACACAGCGGAGACAGTGACCACTACATAAAAGAATGCACATGTGAGTTTAGGCTTCTCAATGCCATTTCTTAGGGCCTAATAAGAGATTGGCACCACTACCATTCTCTTGTACAAATGTTTACCCTACTATTCTAGGAGGGGTATTCCAATGATCATAGGCGAGTGGTGTCCGATTCCAATCCACATGTGAGTCTGATGATCTCAGTATCATTATGTAGGTGCCACCATGAGTTTGGCATCACTGCCATTCTCCACTAGTGGTTGTCTAGACAAGCTAAACCTATAGATTGACATTCCAAGGCCTAATAAGAGATTGACACAATTCCATATGATCTCTACACAGCGGAGACAGTGATCACTACATAGAAGAATGAGCATGTGAGTTTAGGCTTGTCAATGCCATTTCTTAGGGCCTAATAAGAGATTGGCACCACTGCCATTCTCCACTTGTACAAATGTTCACCCTACTATTCTAGGAGGGGTATTCCAATGATCATAGGAGAGTGGTGTGCGATTCCAATCCACATGTGAGTTTGATGAACTCAGAGATTGACACAATTTCATATGATTTCTACATAGCGGAGATAGTGATCTCTACATAGAAGAATGCACATGTGAGTTTAGGATTCCTTGTGCATGTCTGCAGGTCATGTTATGAGATTGGCAACACTACCATTCTCCACTGGTGGCATTCTCCACAGAGATTGACACAATTCCATATGATCTCTACACAGTGGAGACAGTGATCGCTACATAGAAGAATGAGCATGTGAGTTTAGGCTTCTCAATGCCATTTCTAATTCCCAATTCGGGAAAAAACCCAATTCTTAGAATGGCAGTTTTGTAAGAAATTGTAGCTCCCCTCAATGAAAAAACAGGAGAAATATGTGAAAATAGACTAGATAGCCATTCATGAAGTGTGAAATATCAACTACATTCTCAAATAATAAATAGAATATCAGTGTCTAAACTACGTTATCATCAAAAAAATAATAAACTTTGAAACCCATTTGAGTTAGATTCATCTCGTGAGCCATAGTGATGTTCAAAAACACCTTCATAATAGCGAGTCTCTGGCACCACTACCATTCTCTTGTACAAATGTTTACCATACTATTCTAGGAGGGGTATTCCAATGATCATAGAAGAGTGGTGTCCAATTCCAATCCACATGTGAGTCTGATGATCTCAGTATCATTATGTAGGTGCCACCATGAGTTTGGCATCACTGCCATTCTCCACCTGTGGTTGTCTAGACAAACTAAACCTATAGATTGACATTCCAAGGCCTAATAAGAGATTGACACAATTCCATATGATCTCTACATAGCGGAGACAGTGATCACTACATAGAAGAATGCACATGTGAGTTTAGGCTTCTCAATGCCATTTATTAGGGCCTAACAAGAGATTGGCACCACTGCCATTCTCCACTTGTACAAATGTCTACCCTACTATTCTAGGAGGGGTATTCCAGTGATCATAGGAGAGTGGTGTCCGATTCCAATCCACATGTGAGTGATGATGATCTCAGAGATTGACACAATTCCATATGATCTCTACACAGCGGAGACAGTGATCACTCCATAGAAGAATGCACATGTGAGTATAGGATTCCTTGTGCATGTTTTCAGGTCATGGTATGAGATTAGCACCACTGCCATTCTCCACTGGTGGCTGCTTACAAAAGTTAAAGTTTTGAAAGCTTTCGTTAATCATCTCAGAAAGCTTAAGTTTTGAAAGCTTACGAAAATTTTGAAAGTTTTGAAAGCGTACGTTTAGAAGTGCGAATCCCTTCATTCTTTGGAAAAGCGAATCCTTCATGCTTCCATCTTTTGGAAAAGCGAATCCTTCATGCCTTTTTGGAAGTGCGAATCCCTTCAATCCTTCGAAAAGCAAAGAGAATGAATAAAAGCAAGCGGCGAATCCTTCATGCTTCGTTGGAAGAGCGAATCCCTTCAATCTTTGGAAAAGCAAAGAGTAGAGAGGTGAGTTTGAGTAGATGAGCGATAGGCAGGTTGAATTAAAGCGAGCGGCGAAGCATGAACGAAGCAAGAGCGAATCCCTTCAATCTTTGGAAAAGCAAAGAGTGAGTTTGAGTAGATGAACGATAGGCGGTGAACTTGAGTATGAAGTAAAGCTAGAGGTGAGCGGCGAGTCGATGAAACGAAGGCATGCTATGAGTAGATGAAACGAAAAGCGAGGGCGAGTCGAGCGGTGAGTAGCAAAAGGTAAGCTAAAGTTAGGAACTCGAAAAAGCAAAGGGAGGAAAGTGGTGCGAAAGTACAAGATGAGATAACGATGGGATCGAAAGCAGCACAGCATGCGAGGCAATCAACATAGGGCAACGAGATGAAAGAGAAGGTACTAGGATTTTTTAATTTTTTACCTTCATTAGTTTAACCTTTTGCGTTTCGTTAAAAACAAATTTAACACGTTTAATAAACCACACAAGGCTCTAGAAGCCTCTTGTAATAGGCTTTACAAGAACCACACAAGGCTCTAGAAGCCTCTTGTAATAGGCTTTACAAGAACTATAGTCTTTTCAAGAGCATAAACTAAATACTTAGCTTGAAATAAGTTCTCATTGGAGTTTAGAAATGCAAGCTTCAAGAGCAACACATAAAAATATAGTCAATGTTGTCTAGACATACTCATAGTGATGTAGAAGTCATAGACTTTGTGCAAATTCACAAACCTTTGCCTCTCTCTCTCTCTCTCTCATAGACGGGAATTCCACACACAAATCCTATCAGACATAAATTTCAAACAACAAGAAAATGAGTTCCTAGGGGGCTCCTACAATCAAGCTCTAGAGCTCTCAAATATAAATGGGAACTATACTACTCAAAGAAATGGTGAAGATGGGCAATGTTGTAGAGGGAGGGCTTTTGAGTGTAACAAAACCAAGGGCTTACAAGAGAGAGACACTATACTATAGGGGGGAGAAGAACACCATGGGCTGATATAAAGATTGGGGTGAGAGAGAGGCATTCCAATGGAATGGATAGGGTTCAGTCTCTACTTCCATTCAGCTACTTCGACTTATGTCATGGCTTTGTTTCCTTCATCTCTATTGTCTTCTACAATTCTGTCACCTTTGTAGTCGATGCATCTCGTCTTTGCTCACCACTCTATGCACTATGTCTATAACCACTTAGGTGCTTGTATGAATACACGGCATCAAACATCGGTTTGTTAAGTGGCTTGAGAGCCTAAGAACATAATAATGGCACCCTTTGTAACACTTCGAAAACCCTTTTCCCATCTTGAAAATGTTTCAGTGGCAAGCTCTTGATGAGTGAAGTTGATTGTTTCATTTTCTAATGCCACTACCTACTTTGTTTACGCCCACTATATATTTCATGAAAGAGTGAATTCAATTGCAAATCAATTATTTTTCATCTACTCTTATATTAACTTCATAACTAAAAGTTAGGAATACTCAACATTAAAAATGGAGAATACATAATTAATAAAATACAAAAAACACACAAAAAACATACAGAATATAGTAAACACACAAAAAACATACAGAATATATATATTATCATATTTAAATATAATCAAATATATCAATGAAATTGGTGTATATTTCATCAAAGAGTGAACTCAATTGCAAATCAATTATTGGGACGAGTTTCATTGATAGATGGTGCCCATCAGCAAGATAAGAATGACTTGATTATGGTTCCCCATTGCCCATTGCCCAATCTCCCCTCCCCCCCTTCCCCTTCCCCTCCCCCCCCCCGCACCCCCCCTTCCCCATTGGGAGAATGGCACTAGTGCCATTCTCCATTTTCCAATGGGAGAATGGCACTAGTGCCATTCTCCATTTTCCTATTACAAAGCCAAAAAATTAGGACATTCTGTTGGGAGAATGGCACTAGCGCAATTCTCCATTTTCCAATGCTCCATTTTCCTATTCCTAGTGCCATTCTCCATTTTCCCATTACAATGGATAATGGCACTAAGCCTATAAATTGACATTCCAATAATTCCAATGGTGGAATGGCATTGGTGCCCTTCTACCTTTTGTGAAGCCAAAATTTTGAATTAGGACATTCCATTGGGAGAATGGCACTAGTGCCATTCTCCATTTTCCAATGGGAGAATGGCACTAGAACCAGTCTCCATTTTCCTATTACAAAGCTAGAAAATTAGGACATTCCATTGGGAGAATGGCACTAGTGCCATTCTCCATTTTCCAATAGGAGAATGGCACTAGTGCCATTTTCCATTTTCCTATTCCTAGTGCCATTCTCCATTTTCCTATTACAAAGACAAAATGTTAGGACATTCCATTGGGAGAATGGCACTAGTGCCATTCTCCATTTTCCTATTCCTAGTGCCATTCTCCATTTTCATATTACAATGGAGAATGGCACTAAACCTATAGATTGACATTCCACTAATTCCAATGGGAGAATGGAATTGGTGCCCTTCTACCTTTGTGAAGCCAAAATTTTGAATTAGGACATTCCATTGGGAGAATGACACTAGTGCCATTCTCCATTTTCCAATGGGAGAATGGCACTAGTGCCAGTCTCCATTTTCCTATTACAAAGCCAAAAAATTAGGACATTCCATTGGGACATTCCATTGGGAGAATTGCAATAGTGCCATTCTCCATTTTCCAATGGGAGAATGGCACTAATGCCATTCTCCATTTTCCTATTCCTAGTGCCATTCTCCATTTTCCTATTACAAAGCTAAAATGTTAGGACATTCCATTGGGACATTCCATTGGGAGAATGGCACTAGTGCCATTCTCCATTTTCCTATTCTCCAGTGCCATTCTCCCATTGCGAAATTCACATGGAGAATGGCGCTGGTGCCATTCTCCCCCCGCTACAAGGACAACTTTGTTGATCTTATGAAATCCTTTGGTTGTAGTTTGTTCATAATCAATTTCTTGTCATCGTAATGAGAGGGGATGGCTACTATCAGATGCATGAATCAGGTCATGACGATGGTGAAAATAATTCATGCTTTAGAAAAAGTTTTATCAAATTGCTAAAATTTTTAGGGAAATAATTCATGCTTTCATGAAAATTTTGTATAGACTCATTCATGCTTTATAGAGATTTGCACCAATGCCATTCTTCCCCTCTAGAAGGACATGTTTGATGGTCTTATGAATTTCTTTGGTTGTAATTTGTTCATAATTAATTCTCCGTAATCGTAATGACAGGGGATGGCTATCAGAAGCGGGGAGAAGGTCATGATGATGGTGGGGAATGAAGTGGTTGGAATTGGTGGAGTGTGTGCAATAGATCTGGAGGCCTACTGTAGTGGTGTGAAGATTGGGACAGAAAATGTATTGGTCATAGTGGAGAAGTCTATCAATAGTGAAATGCTCTTGCCATTTCCCACTATGGATGCAGTGCTTGTTGGTGAGGCAATTTGGAGCATTGTCAAGTGGCCTAAGGGTTCTCTAAAACATGTTGGTGATTCTTTAGATGATGCAGTAACTGAAGAAGCTGCACCAAGTGAGCCTGAGCGACCTTATGTTGAGGCAATGCCAGTTTCTTCATTTGAAACTCACAATTTCATTCGTGAATCTTGGAAAGAGAAAAAGGTTGTCTTATGGTTGAGAGCAAAACAAAGACCATGGGGGAAGGTGTGATCTTATATGTTTTCCTAGAAGACTCTATAAACTTTGACCTATTGGGTAACGATTGCATTGGTGTGGGTATTGAAAAGAAAGAACAAATTAGAGGAAGTGACTCATGGTCTTCTATGCAAGATGTTGGCTCTCTCAGCCTAGTAAAGTGGCCCATCAAGTAGATTACCTTACTTGATGGAAGCCCATTGCAACAATATGTGCCCATGGACCACGTTGCTGGTATAAATGAGTTGGTCAATGATCAAATGTTGAAAAGGGACGATCCAACATCAAAGAAAAGAAGGTACAATTTCATTAACAGGGTGCCTAAACAAAGAGAGCCTCCAACAACAATGTACAAAATGTCACTAGATTCGATGCAGCAAGTTTCTTCCATCGATTATTGTGGGAGTAGGTGTTGCCAACATGTAGAGCGAGATCTCTTAATGAATCTAAGGAAGAACTTTTGGGGTAGCTCCTTGGAGTCTCGTACAAACTTTATATACGATGTGTTGTCAACGGCTTGGCATCATGACTACACAGGGAGGATATGCTACAACTTCAGGATAAACGGTCGGGATGTCTGTTGTAGAGCATGGTATGAGATGCATGGAATTCCAAGGACATCATTTTATCGATACAGGGAGCAATTTGAGAGTGGTGTGCAGCGATATGTGCATGGCAATTCAGGGATTGTGAGGAGGAGCAGGGAGCACATAGGTATGGGAAGGGCTCTCATTCAACACTTTGTGGATAATAGCACAGAGCATATGCCTCACAAGAGTAGAACCATGCAGGATGGTTCTAGAGAGACACAGCAAGTGATACCTGAAGTGTATAAGAAGATAGACATCCTACGTGAGGTCAACACTTCACTTAATCAACGTGGTTATTAGAGCCTATCCACATCCACATTTGGCAGGATTTGGAAATCAGACTTAAAAAATGTAGCCCTTGCTAAGACGAGTGAATTCTCTAAATGTATCTTATGCAGCCAGATCAAGGCTCAATTGGTATAGCCACAAAAAGTCAAGATGAGCGCAATTCGCTGATGGAAGAGAGAAAGATGCATATGATACAGCAACAAAGTTGTAGGAACTTATACTATGCATGGCGTAGGTACTCGGAGATGGGATCCAAAAAAGTATGTATGAATAATCCATGATAAGATGGACCAAAAAAAGACGGCAATTCCAAGACTTCGGGTGAGGTCCAAGGACACCGATTCTGCATGGCAATTATAGGTTTCACTCATTGGAATGATTACCCATGGGCATGGAAACGGTCATTATGGACACTTCACCCTCAATGGTTTGTGGCCATCTGATCCCAACCTGATGATTGGATTGCTCTCAATTTGTTTTTGCGCAACCTCGAGAGGATGGATATGCATGACCTTGGAGACCTTGCTACCAATGGGATTCCTAGAAGCAATGCTCGCCTTTTGAATGCTCTATGTTCAAGAAACGCTTTGGACTCCCATTACAGTTCTAAAGGTTCACATGTTTCCACAAGTGGAGCTAGCTTGTCTGAAAATGTAGATGTCACGATCACAAATGCAAATCTAGAAACTGTATCAGAAAGTGACGCGAAGTCTGTCACAGAGGCCATGACAACTTCCATTGCAAGGGCTACAGACACATGTGTGAATTTTTTTCCGTCAAATACAAGAGAAAACCCACCCTCTTTAGATGGGAGTGTTGCTAATATTGAGCCACCATTCCAAAAGTTGCCAGAGAACTTGCTACTCCAACTAGATAATTGTGGGTCTGAGAACAAAAATAGATACTTGTTTGCATACCTTTCTCTTCTTGTAGCAAGGGGCATTTTCAAGACAGTTCAATTGGGCTTCTTGATGGTAGGGCACACACATGAGGACATTGATGCACTATTCAGCAGGTTTTCTGAGAGCTTGCGGGTGGTACAAACATTCACTTTCCCGCATCTGATGGATACATTCAAAAAATGTACATCATCTTCACCGGCACCATTTGTTCTTACACGGGTTCCTAACTTCAAGGATTATGTAGATGGCTACCTATGTGATGGCAAGAAATGCTAGTTGGACATGCAAAGCCATTACAATTTCAATTTCACATGCAAGGTGACATACCAATGATGCAGTACAAGGTGCATCCAAAATCACCGAATTGGATGCCCATTGAAGGGGGAATCGAGCTATGGAAGAAAGATAGTGAGGGTCGATCATTGTTGCCAACAGGTTGTCCGGATATACTGCCAATGGCTGCATTTGTGAGAGATCACTTGCAAGTAATATCAGGGATAAAGGATTACATTAAGTTTTGGGAGAAATGTGCAAGTGGAAAGAATGCATCCTATGAGTCCTACATTAGGCCAGTGATAGACTATTGGAAAACCATGATCGGTGAGCTTGAATAGGAAAACATCTCAGAGATAGGAGTGTACAAAGAGTTTTGGCCAAGAACACAATCCCCTGATGAGGAGGATGATATAGATGCTTGCATTAATGATTTCCAAGGCTATGAGGAATGGAATGATCACTATTGTGGGCCTCTAAACCGAGGGAAGAGTTTAGACCAATGGTGGATGTTAAGCAAGGTGACTTCATCTTGGTGAGGCCATCAGATCCTATATACCCCATATGGCTTGGGGTTGCCATATCAAGTGCCGAGATGGATGCTGCTTCTCCTAATTTCAAGAAATTATTAATTCAGTATTGGGCACCATCAGTTAAGAGAAAGGGGCTCAGTGATGCAAATGCCTATGTTGATTGCTAGAACAAGTATTGGGTAGAGAATAGGTTGGATCCACAGGTATGGGAGTGTATTGATGCAATTGTCTGGTCATGGACATCAAAATCCATAAATAGACCCAAGAAGATCAAGATTCCACAGAGCGTATGTATCAAAGCACAGGAGAGCTTGCTTGGTATCAGAGCATAGAAAATGGTGTCGATTTTCTCCCTCTTAATCTCCCAAACTTCCATTGTAAGGTGTGTTCTCATGTGATGTTTCTCAATTGTTGTTATCTTGTCAATGGGTATTTGTATATATTAATATGACAATTTTCAGAAGCTGACCTTCACCAACAATTGCTTTGTTTCTAGTGGAACTCACTATGCATGGTGTTTGTTAACACCACCAACTCATGTTTATTAACACCTCAAGTAAAATATACATGTTGTCCCTAGACGGTGTTTATTAACACCACCAAATACATGATTTTCAAACTCTGCCACAAATGCTTTGTTCCGGTTTTTATACGCAATGAACTGTTTCATAATCATTGGAATTCCAAATGCTTTGTTCCGGTTTTTATACGCAATGAAGTTTTTCATAATCATTGGAATTCCAAATATTAGCTTATTCAATATTGATAAAATTCCCACAATCAATGGAAATTTTCCCAAATTTAATGAAGCCTTTCCCAATTTTAATGAAATCCACCCAATTTCGAAATTCCCAAAATGCAACTTTCGTCCCACTTTATCTAATACTGTGTTTAATGTGACCATGGCACAAGGATAATCCATATAAATGTCAAGCATGCACATTGATGCACCTCACTATCTCCAATCATTGTGTCATGACAAAACTCTCTACATGTCCCACACCTATAAGATGAATAAATAATCAAGAGAGAATCCATGAGTGCCATTAACTTGGCATATATATAATCACAACCAACCACCCAGAATAAAAAAAACATGCTGAAGCAACACCAATACCATTTCGTACATGGTCCTTGGTAAGCAAACTACCTTGGTGCTTACAACCGATCTGCTTGAGAGATGAGTAGAATTCATGAATTTGTTTGATTGTTCTGGTTGCGACTCTAGTGGCAAGTTTCATCTCCATGTACACATAATCATCTACCAAGCAACTAAATTCGGGTAGAATGTGCACAAAGGGAGAGCTAAATGCAGTAAGATTCATGAAATCAGTTGTATTTTTTTTTGAAAATCTCGATTGTAATCCTACTAAATAGAATTAATAGTGTCACTAACTTTCTATGCCAGCATGATTGATAGCTTGTTTTCCATGGTACTACGATGTAGTGTACTCAAAATCTATTCCATAAAACGTGGAAATTTTTTAAATGAAGACAAGATAGTTCTTATTTTAATGTTCAATGAAATTCATGTAAAATAATATATTCTAATACAAGCAAGAATGGACCTTGAGCAAGATAGTCCATTGTAGAGTCTACATCATGACTTCCACCATCTTCTTGCACTATATCGTCAATGAAGCTCAATGTTCTTATTCTTTCCATGAGGTACCTTACCTTGTTGTCCTTCATATGGCATCTCCCTTTCCTATTGATCTCTCTTCCACAAGACCTTTTCCATGTCAATCCACCATATTGGGCAATTCTTAATCTCCCATTTATTTCACTTTCCCAGGCTTAATCCGTCCCCATTTCCATTGTGCAACTATTGTTTTGGTCATTTTGGCGGAATCATAAACACTATGTTTCCTCTCGTGGCTCTTGTTTTGATGATTTTGCGGTGAGCATCTCGATACACACAAGAATTTTAACAGAACAAGCAAGCTTGCAGTAGGAATGAGCACCAAAATTTGGCAGATCACATGAATTATTCATGCAGAAGCATGTATTATACAGGAAGCAAGGAGATCAAACTAATAAAACCAACGGCTAACAAAAAAAACCGCATTAAGAATTCGCATGGATCATGCACATAGGAAGGAGATCAACATCACAAAAGAAACACAAAGGCTACCAAGGTGACCAGGGGCTACGGATCAAGAAAGTAAGGAAGGATCATCAAGCATGATGCATTTTTTTGTAAAAACACTGAAATCAGAGAATCTAGTTCTCTGTCTGCAATCCAATTAACTTTGTTCTCACTTTCATTTGAAACATATCCATCTACATGGTTTGCTCCGCTACAATCATCGCAATTGCTTGGAATAAGTTGACACTATCATGGAAATTTCAATGAGTAGTAATTTTTGTGCTAGATCAATTTAGATAGGCCTAGGATTTTCCCTACTACTTTTGTCGATCAATCGCACACCCAAATATGTCATTTCAAATCGCCCCTCTCAATGTTATTTGTAAAATCTTTTCCCTGATTTTTTTGCAGGAGATTTTACCATCTTTGAAATTCAATTAGATCTAGAATATGAGGTGACCACATGCTTCTACTATAACTTACCACGTGGCTTACTCTGCTTTCAGTTTCCCAAATGTACTCTACACTGTTCATGTAACAAGATTACAAGGCTCTCATTACTCTATCATTTCAATTAAATGAATATTTTGTATATACAAAGAATGTGTATCCAAAAGTGTGGTGAATCCACTTTTACTAGGTTAACCCCATTTGACATGCCCCTAGATCTAATTAATATCCCATCCATTGGGATCATCCTAAGCATCTTGGAAAATTTGAAGGGACTAATCGATCCAATATACGAATTGTCGATGACCAAGTGTTTTCTTCTCTAAGACACAAAAAGAGAGGTAGGACTACCAAAAGAGGTGAGTAAACATTTGTTCGTAAAGGTAGATGAAGTGGAGGTAAAGATTACGTACACTAAAGTACATGTGCATCATCTGTAGTAGGGCACGTCCTTTATTGAGGTCAAAGATGATATTACTACATATGTTGTACTCATGCTCCTCTCTAGACAATGGTACCTTTTGGATTAGCTTCCTAATGAAGCATAAAAAAAGTGATGACGAACATCTATCCATCAATATTGATTTACTTGTCAAGAGCGAGGGGGATGGAATTATGGAATAGTACCAAATGATTCCTGGATCACTCTGTTGAATCTTGTTAAAATGTTTTCAAGACCATCTTCTATATGGATTGGCATCTAGGAGGGATTTATCTAAATTGAAATCTCGTTGCTTGAGATATTTAATGGACATTAGGGGAGAATTGGGGTCTCCAAAGGGCTCCCAATTAGTGTTTCCTAATTTCAAGGGATTAGTGAGGTATTGAGGTGTACCAATGGGAGTGCTCCTTTTTGTGGGGCAATGGCATGTTGAGGTGGAGGGTGGGCAAACCTGCAAATAGCCCTAATTGGCTACTCCTCTTACACCAGGGACCACTCAAACCATCCCCTCCCCCAACCCATGCTTGACCCTTCTCCCATATGCACCTCCCCCAAACAAACCTACAAGTCATTCAAGAGGTGGTGGGCCCTTTTGGGTGAAAATTTCCCCCCTCTCAGCTTGTTATAGGCCTACCCCCTCCTCTTCTCTGGTCCATCTCCATTCTCCCTCCATTTTTCAAACATGGGTACTCATTTGGCATCTTCTGTGCCCCCTCCTGCTCTGGTCCACTATGTTTCTCCCTCTCCAGCACCTCCTGTAGTAGCTACTCATTCTCTCTCCATTTCTAGCTACAACACCTCCTACAGTAGCAACTGCTCATCCCCCCCTGCTCTTTCTTCCTCCATTCCTAGCTATAGTACCTCTTGTAGTGGCTCCTCTGCTCTTTCTTCCTCCATTCCTAGCTACAACACCTCCTGGAGTAGCTGCTCATCCCCCTCTACTCTTTCTCCCTCCATTCCTAGCTACAGCACCTCTTGGAGCTTTTCTCAACCTTCAGTTGCACCCTCTATACCTTCTCCCTCTCTCTCCCTCTATTTGAGCTGCTCTCTCCCTCCAAGCTACAGTTTCTAGTCCACTATGGCTATTGTGAACTCTGTACAAGCGTGGTGAGGAGACCATACATGTACTCTGTGTCCCATAGGAGCAAAAATGCACTGGGTGAATGGGTGCCTTACACCTACAGCTTGAATGATTGGATAGTCATGAGAGGATCTGCCAAGGGTCCACATAAGCTTCCCAAGATAAAAAGAGGTGATTTTTTGCATGAATGGAAGGACCACATCATGAAGTTCAAGCTTGGGAAGAAAGGATTACTTGCAAAGGTGCAACACATCTACATGGGGAAGGACATGCGCCTTCCTCTGTCAAGCAATCAATCGACAATACCATCGCATTGTAAGTTTGCATTTTGTGTAAGATTTTGAAGTGTAATGAGTCAATTTGAAATTGTATTTTGAAATAGAACCACTGTAATGAGTCAGTTTGAAATTGTATTTTGAAATAGCACTTGTGCATAATAGATGTATTTCCTTCAGACTTTGAGGAGTGGGAACCAGTCGAGTGCTTCTTAGGTAGGTTTACTGCCATTCATGAGGATTTAGGAAGGCAAATGCATGCTCAAGAGAAGTCCTTTGCTTTGAATTAGAGAAATATCTATTGGTATAATGCCAAGTACATTACTCCAAGGATGGCATCAAGCTATGGCCATCTTCAATGCATTGCAACACCACAACTTGAAGACATGGATTGTAGCATGGTGGACACAAGAACAATGCAATCATACAAGGAAAATATTGCAAAGGATGTGGTCATGGCCATGAAGTTTACATTTGGCTCTAAATGGGTAAGGTTGTCTTGGTTTATGCCTCTGCACATTTTTGCTTCTTGTTTTTAGAATATCCAGATGCACAAAACAAAAACCATGTGGTCATGCAAGTGCCTACATGAGAATGCCCTTGAGGAATTTCTTGGGGTGAATTGGGGAAGCAGGTCAGGTGAACAAAAGGGTGATCAGTTTCAATCCCATGTATGTAAGAACAATGTGGTTGTCAAGTACCACATCTCCCGCCAAATGTTATATTTTTCTTTCTATGATAGGTGCTAGAAGAAAAGAGGTGGCAATTGGCCCCCCTTGACTCTAATGACGATGATAATACAGAGGTAAGTTTATGTATTGGTTCTCATTTAGGAGATGTCAAGAATGTGACTGTCACATCACAGTGGACTCTCAGGGACGTGTGCAAACACTTATTGGTCATGGAGGATGACATGTTTGAGTCCTTTCACTTTACCTTAAATGGTGAAAGGGTAGGAAAGTGTGCAGAGAAGCTTGTGCATAGTGCCACTTTTATCCCTCTTGCAATATTGAAGATTGTAAACAATGTGGGGTGGAACAATTGTGGGTTTTGACATTTTCAAATGAATAGTGGTGCAATTAATTTTGATGCTTTGAATGGTTTTGTTTCATGTCAATGTCAAGTTTTTCCCAAAAATTTTATAATTCTTTTTATTTTTTATATTTAGAACATTTGAATATATATAGGTTATAAAGTTACAAAGTTTCACTATCATAGCCATATTTCTCCTAGCTACCAATCTACCATGGATTTTGCTAGGTCTGCCTTCCAGGATTTCATCTCCCATACTCCATTAATTGATAGAGAGGAGGAGTTATTTCTAGTCTTTGATAAGAGCATAGATGTCCTAGGCACCTACTTGGGAGCTCGAGACGATTTTGAAGACCTCATCAACAAGTACATGCAAGACTACATCGCGAGTTTTGCATATCAACTTGATGAGTCTTAAAAAAGATGGGTCCCAATTGATTATTTGAAGTACTTGTTCAATCAAGAACCCAGGTTCATGAAGCATTAGATCGCTTTCGAGCCCAGCTCACACCCCTAGGGTTTATGGAGGTGGAAACTGATGACCTCCTAGCATGTGGAGTCATCGAAAACACAGGAAATAGGTTCCTATCTTGCGAAATGACTTTTATTTTCCTTCTCCAGGAGGGACAAATGGAAGTGGAGGCCTCGCCCTCAAGCCTTGACCTTGCCCCTGCCCTTTTTGATCCTCTTATTTATGTAGATGAGCCCAACATCTACAATGAAGAGCCCATAGATGAAGAAGCTGAGGAGCGAGAAGCTGCATTGGCCCTGGAAGTGCTCCAGCAACCTCCTGAACCCCATTCTACTTCTCAAATTTGATCCACCTCAGGCACCACCTCTGTTGACCCCGCAACAATGATATGGTTTCTTACTCCCCTTCTTGTCGATGGAGAACAATACCTCTTTCTCCATGACATAGAGGTTATGTTTGGTCTCCGGGAGGATGAAGCTCTTGATGTCCTATGTGGATATGAGATGGACACGACTATGCAAGAACCTGGGTTTTTGGGAGTAGATGATTCAATAGAAGAGATTCTTGCCTTAACACTGGCCCAAATCAAAGATGCAGAGACATCAATCTACTTCAACCTACCTGATGTTCTAGAAGAAGCCTCCACATCTCACTCCAGATAGCAGGAGGCCTTTGGATCCATACTCATTGACAAAGAGGAAGGGATTGAGCATGACGACTCCATAGTGGTAAGAAACTATGAGCTTTGAAATTCTTCTCTCTTGGTATACTTTTGCTTTAATGGAATTCTAATGTAACGTTGGACTACTGTAGGAGGCATTTGAGGTCGACCTATTCTCATCTCGGCAATGCCTTGTTCACAATAGCTTTGGACGAGATCACTCACTGGCACATTACCTTGGCCAAGCAAAAGGGAACTTTGTGGTTATCCACAAAAAGATTTCTCCACATGGCACTGATGACCTTCTGAAGTGCAAGGCCTTGTCAAGAGTGATTGGTCATGCTGACATCAATCGCAATGCTGACAAGGTCATTTTTGTGAACCGCATGGCTTCCCTCAATGCCTTTGGAACCAATTTTCAAGGTATGGCATTGATGGCAACAGCCATGTCCCTGGCCAGCAACGACAATAGCATTGACTCTCTATCGACTAGGTTTAGGGCTAGGAGTGTATTTGGGAATTCAAAGCCGATGTTCTCAGTGTTTTAGAGAAGAAAGAGAGAAGAGAGAAAGGCTCTGAAGCCTTATTGTATAGAAATTTTATTTTATATGAATACAGATATAATTTTTATACAGTGCCCCATTTTGTGGTCTTTTACAAAATTTATTTTATGCTGTCATTGTATTTTGTAACTTTAATTGTTATTGGCATTAATATTTTCATTCACTATTCTATTCAAAAGCATGCTATCAGATAAATATTTGCGCTATAATGGTCATTTCTAAGCAATCCAGTAAGAATCTCACCACATGACAGAAGGCAAATGTGTTTGGCATCGCGCGGAGAGCCCAAAAATGCTAAAACCCACTATGGCGCGTATGGGGCCTGTTTGACTTGGTATGCGCCATAGCGGGTTTTAGCATTTTTGGGCTCCCCGCGCGATGCCGAATACATTTGCCTTCTACACCATGGTGAAAAAACCTCGGGGGGGTCACTCATCATATGTAACCCTATCACGTGAGTTCAACAGAAGGATTTTTTTTATTTCTAAAATTTACAGAAATAAATATACATAAGGGACTATTTAAAATAGTTTTGGAAAAAATTTACAGATTTGTATAGAAAAGGGGTACATTTTATTCATGAAATTTTTTACAGATAAGGGACTTTAAATATAGGCCTTGAACGCACGTGATATAAAGGGTTTATACATAGTGACCCCCCTGAGGAAAAAACATCATTTGACCACTCAAATTCACACTGAACTTGCATAAATTGATGGAAAGCATCACGTAACATGTATAATAACATGGGAAGAGTAATAGAACATAAAAATATCTTTTATTCATTGGACTCAAAGGGCAGAGATTTACAAAATGATTCAGGTTACACCAAATGAACTTAAACAACATCTAGGGCCTAAGGGAGGGATCAGAGCGGATGCGCTTGTGGCGAGTGCAAGGTCCTGGTCCATCACTACAACTCTTTTGGCATGGATAGCACATAAGTTCGCATCTTCAAAAAGACCTACTGTCATCTGCTCCATTTCCTCATGAATTGCTCCCATAGCACCTGAAGTGAAATGCACATCACTCTTGTAATGCTGTGCTATTTCATGTACAACATGCTGGAAGGGTGCACGGGGAATGAGATTGTCCACAGTGGTTTGGAACCTGCGAATCTCTTGAAGTGCCTTCACGCTTGATTTTTTGTGCCTCTTAATATTTGTGGGACCCTGTACTGGCCTCTGGACATGGCTCCATGGCCACTTGTCTGCTTTGAACTTATTTTGCCTCTCCTCCCTTGCAACCACCTCTTCAGACTCCTCTTCCTGTGTCTGGTGGGTCCTTCGAGGTGGTTTGTCATGCCTAGGGGTCTGCTTTGTCCTTGGTCTCTTTTCCTTTTCATGAGGTTGTGAGAAAGCAGGTTGAGGCTCTTGCTCAGCTCATACTAGAGGCTCCTCATATCTGATAATATCGAGGCACAGAGGGTTGATGGTGCTCTTCCATGCAGCCTGCTTGGTTGGAGGATTGGGGCCAAGGTTTATTATATCTGCGAGCCCGCCAAATACTTCCTCTTGTTGTGGCCCTTGTAATCTCTCCATCTCCTCTCTTTGCCTTTCTTGCTCCCCTTGTTGGTTTAGATGCTCCATGCCAAGACCCCACGAAGGAGGGAGAGGGAGTTGATTAGTATTGAATGGACTCTTTTGCCCCTCTTGGGAGGCCTCTCTACTTCCACGGTTAGTTGTGTGGAAGGACTGAGAGGACCCCTAATCATGCTTGGATCCTTCATCGTGCTGGGATTCCTCATGGTGCTAATATCCTTGGGATCCCCCATGAGAGTCGGATGGTGGGGACTCGCATTGCTTGGACTCCCAGATCCCTATTGATCATTGCCCTCTTTGCCACTGGGGCTTGCAGTGTGTTCAAAGGCCATGGCGTTGTGAGGAGGACATTCTCTGAATCGAGGCGAGGTCACGTCTGAGACCCCTCTCCCGCACCCAACACCGCTGTCTGACCTGAATCGCCTCCTGTGAATCGCCTCCTGCTGGCAAATGCGGCTAGACTCATCAAGTGCCTGTGCTACCTGTGCTGCCATATCCCTGGTAGGGTCCCACTCCTGCTCCTATAGGTCCACAATCCTACTGTGAACTGCTGCTCTGGTGTATAGTATATGGAATCTGGGATCCGACATGAACGTGGAGGTGAGGACTGAGAGGCCGAGTCCAGGACTAGGATGACTGGGGCATGGTCTGAAAGTGTTGTCCCTGGAACCACTCCTGACTTTCCTCCTCTTCCAAGCGCCCAATCACTGACATAGAAACGGTCCAGTCTCTCCAGGAGTCTCCCTCCCTCCCTCCTGTAACCCCAAGAGAAGTCCAGACTCCCAGGCCATCTGCGAAAGGAAGGCTCCCTCCAGCTGTCCCGACCTCCAACTGCAAAGAGGAAGGAGCCCCAATCTGCCTGCTCTGCCTGAGCTATACTGAGGAACTCTGGGCCCCTTCCCTACTGATCCTCTAAGGTCTCAAGGTTGTTGAAGTCCCCTCCTACAATCCAAGAGTCCATCTCTGGTAATAGGTCTGTCAAGGATCTCCAAAAAACGGATCTACGTCTGAGATCAGTCGGAGCGTAGATATCATGGAAGCGTATTGGAGACACATGGCCAAGCTTCAAGAAAGAACCTATGAACTTGAAATTTGGATTGGATATGGATGGTGTGAACCCATTTGGTCTCAAACCCATCTCTTATAGTGTATGGCCAGTGATATTGGTGAATTATAACCTCTATGGTGATTAAGAAAGGACATGTTATGTTATCCCTTCCAATTCCAAGGAAACATAAAGTCACTTGCTTGATCCCATGCATATCTTTAAGAATGTGGCATCTACCATTTGGGAACATTTGAATGGGACACAAGATTCCTTAAGCATAAGGGAGGATCTATGCACCACAGGGAGGATTCGTGAAGCTTGGCCACAAGAGAGGCCAAATGGGTGTTTCTTTTTATCCCATGCATCATGGAAGTTATGAAAGCTAGAGATGGTGGCTGTGAAGTGGGCTATCACAGATCCCACCAAACTTAATGATTCTTGAGTTATGTCCATGGAGGTGATTTGTTTAGTGGAGGAGACCTTTCCACATTATATTCTCACAAGCCAACTACATCTCATAGTGCATTTGGCAGATGAGATTAGTATATGTCGCACTGTACATGCACGATGGTTGTTCTTCCTCGAGCGCTTCATGAAGACCTTGAAGGGTTTCATGAGGCCAAATGCAAGGCCCGAAGGTAGCATGGCCAAGGGTTGGTTGGTACAAGAGTCACTTGTATATATTTTTGAGTTTCTTGTTGATGTGGATAGCTCTCTCCCACGACTATGGAGAGATAATGAAGATGTAAGGATGACCTCCATTGTGCCTCAAGGGAAAGGATGACGGCGGAGCAAAGTAATGGACATGGAATTGCTTAATAATCTAAACCTCTATTGCATGCTTAATATTGATGTGATGAAAAGAAGGGTGACACGATACGAGGATGCAAAGGCAACAAAACAAGGAGAAAGGGTGCTTTTGCAAGTGCTTTAAAACTATCTTTTCACTTTAGAAGCTTCTATTGTATTGAATTCATGCTCAATGACTATCCTCTTTCGTACACACCACATATCTCATGTGCCATACCCTGAGCATCTAAGAGTAAATCCAAAGGATATTCATGTGGATTGGCTACTTGACGAAATGGAGAGAGCAGAGAGGATGGATATCATAATGGAAGAAGGGGAGTATGCTAGAGGATACATGTAAAAGGTCGGTATATAGAATGTTATGCATAAGTTAGGAGCTTTCAACAATTTAGATTACTTATTCAATTGATTATGTCTTGGTGTAGTTCACTATGCTCAATGCTATATGGTGTGAGGGCAAGCATTTTTGAACACAGCGGGTTGATGATAATAGAAACACATAAGATTGCAGCGTCATTGCTAGCTTTGAGATAGCCAACGGAGCCATGGATGATTATTGTGGCATAATCCAAGATATTATTAAGCTTGACTTTCGACGCTTCTTTGTGTATGTTTTGGACATCAAGTGGTTTAAGGACATAGTGGAAAGAGGCCCTAATACAACAATCAAATGCCATGCAAGTGGCTTTGTAGCTATTGACTCCACAAAGTTTTGGCAAAGCAAGAAGGACACACTAGTATTACTGCAACAATGTGAATAGGTACTCTACACATTTATAAAAGTACTCACTTTTTAATATTTGATACCTTCGATGCAAGGAAAATAACATGTTTGTATTTTTGTTTGAATTAGGTTTTCTAACAACCAATGGTGGATAATAATAGGTGGTGGCACATCATACCTATTATGCCACGTTCCAAAGTGATGTATAGTACATTTACTAATATCGAGTGTATGGAGGATGATCATGGCCATGGAGGTGATGATGATTGTGATACAAGAGAGGAGTATCGTCATGAGATAGGAGATACAAATATTCATACCATTAACCATGAGGACGAGCTTGCCATTGGTGATGCTAATTTTGATGAGCATAGTAGCACAAGTAGTAGTGGGCTGACTGAATTGGTAGATCTCCACATTGGTTTGGATATTGGAGTAGATAGTTTGATAAGGGTTGATCTCATTGAGGATGAGATCATCATTGGTATTGATTGGCAAAACTATTTTATTATTTTCTCATTCTCCTCACCTCACTTCATTTTTGTATATGTGTGTTTGCCAAAAAGCATATTATCATGTGTGACACGTGCATAGCATTGATATTTTTTTAAAATAATGTGCTTTGGTAATCATGGGCAATGTTTGGAAAGTAGTGATGCACATTTATAAACTTGCAACAAAATTTTACTCTCTGCTGTGCATTTATAAACATGTCTAAAACACAGTGTAGATGCACTTTTAGACGCGTTAATAATCATGCCATTAGACTCGCTAATATACACACCCGTATTTTCACTAATTCTATATGCACCTATAGATGCTCTTGCCATTTTGCGCATCTCTCAGGCACGTTTATAGTTGCTTTGTCTTGTTGTCTTCGTGCTATATGTATATACAAGCACTTCTTGGGCTATGAATTAATATACACTCCTCTTATTTTGTTGGCATTCAATTTCCTTGTCCAACGTTTTGTTAATGAATGCTTTGGGATGTAAATGTTTTGGAGTTCTTATGTTTTATTTAGAATTGTAATCATCGGCTTGTATATGATCGTTTAATAATATATGCACTTCGAATTCTAGTACTTTGTCCCTTAACTCGTTTAATAATATATAACCAATTACCAATAGCTATAGACGAGCATGGAATTGTGCAAATTAAAATAATGTTGGTTGTAGGAATTGCATTGCACACTATAGAAATGGGATTCCTGCAACCACACACTTGCAACGACACATCATGCTGTTCAATCACAAAGCCGTGTGTTTTTTTAATTTAAAAAATATGCAGAGCATCTATAAGTGCATCTATTAGCACTGTTATAAGCGCATCTTTCTATTTTTTTAAAATTTTAACTAAGCATCGATTAGAGCATCTACTAGTGCATCTATACGTGCATCTCTCTGTTATATAAATGCACCTTTAGATGCGTGTTTGTAGACACACTAATAGATGCACCCATCACTTTTTTTTAAAATTCATTAAACACATCTGAAAATGCATTGTGTTGCTATACGTGTAGGTAATATCCTTGTTGTCTTGCTTGGACTTGATGAGTATAATGTTACCCAAGTATATCTCCCCTTGGATCTTTCTCACACTATCATCATCCAACCGCAATATCTGTTATGGCGGGTTGATGACCTCCCTCTTCTTCTAATCTAAAAATTTGTATCCATTTTTCATATATTTCATCATCATAGGTCATCGTATGGGTATCCTGTGAAGAGAGTGGGAGAGAAGGAAGGAGTCTCACTTGCAGCTTTCTCACATACACAATGGGGGAATATACACAAAGGTGGATACTGAAAATTGTTTTCCTCTTCTTAGTTGTGAAAGCCAAAAGAACTCTCAGTACAAAATAATAGGTGAACCCTATATGTGGGTCTCAAACCAAACTCAGTTAACTAAGGCGGCATACTAACAAAGCCACTAACTAGAGTACATAAAGATAGCTGTCATCCAGCTATTATTCATGGGCGGTGTACCAATTGCATCTGCAGCTAACAAGTCGGTGACATAAATGCACAACGGTCACCTTGGCATATCACGAGTGGAGCTCGATTTCTCAACACTCCCCCTCGAGCTCAATCCCAATTCCTACACACCAAGAAGGTCTCTAAACTTGTGCAGCTTCTCTGAACCCAATGCCTTCGTAAATATGTTAGCTACCTGATCCTCTGTGCTAACATAAACTAGATAAAAACTCCTACTAGAACCTTCTCCCGCACATAGTGATAATGCACCTCAATGTGCTTTGTTCTAGCATGATAGACTGGGTTATTTGCCAAGTGTATACTGCTCATGTTGTCACAATAATGACAACTGGACCATCTGTAAACTGATGCATATCATAAAGTAGTTTATGCAACCAATCTACCTCACATGCAGCCATTGCTGCACCCCTGTACTCAGCCTCTACGCTCAACAAGGCAACTGTAGACTGTTTCTTGCTACTCCAAGTGACTGCAGCACTCCCAAAAGAGAACATATATCCACTTGTAGATCGTCTATCATAAATATTGCCAGACCAATCAGCATCATTGTATCCATGCAACTGTATTTGAACCCCAGTCTCATAAAATAGTCCATACTACAATGTGGACTTCACATCCAATATGCATCTAGCCGCATCCAAATGCGGTTTCCTTGGAGCCTGCATAAACTGACTTACCAAACCAACAGCATAGCTCAAATCTGGCCTGGTAATGGTCATATAAATCCAACTTCCTACTATGTGTCTGTACATAGTAGGGTCTTCTAGAAGCTCACCTGCATTTGCGCTCAACTTCACATTCTACTCCAAAGGAATTGAAATAGGCTTACATCCTGTCATCCCATATTTGGATAGCATGTCCAATCCATGCTGCCTCTGCAAGATCCATATCTCACTTGTGGATCTAATCACAATGCCCAAGAAGTAATGCAGCTCTCTCAAATTTTTCATCTCAAACTTCTGCTTTAATAGCATTTTCACATAAAGGATATCTTCATCAGTATCACCTATGATGATCAAATCATCAACATAAATGACAAGTAGCATAATGCCTTTCTTTGTTTTTTTCACATAAAGTGAGAAATATTCCTTGGAAATCTGAAAGCCAATAGTGACAAGATACTGTCCTATCTTGTCAGACCATGCTCTAGGTGCTTGCTTCAAGCCATACAAGGCTTTCTTCAACCTGCAAACAAACTCAGGATGAACAATGTGAACATAACCTGGTGGCTACTCCATATAGACCTCTTCTTACAAATCACCATGCAAGAAAGCATTCTTTACATCCATTTGATGTAAAGACCATCCCTTTGATGTAGCCATAGCAATGACTGCTCTTACGGTTGCCATCTTTGCAACCAGATTGAATGTTTCTTCATAATCAATGCCATATGTCTATGCATACCCCTTGACAACGTCTAATCTTGCCTTGTATCTATTCACAGAACCATCTGCATTGTGCTTCACCTTATAAACCCACTTGCAGCCAATTGCATTCTTAAAGGCACCAATTCCCATGGCTTTCTCCCTATCTTCTTTTCCCATTGCCTTCTCAAAAGAAGTGGGTTCTAGTTCATGTATCACTTTGACCATATAAGCATAGTGAATAGCTATAATGTAAGAAAACAATACAACATCTGTGCTCAATAGATAACAGGATCTCGTACGCAAGAGAGAAAACAAATAGTATGATAAAACTGATACAGTAGATGGCGCTGTCTCCCAACTGTGCGCTCTTATGAAAGAAGCTTCGATGGCATGCTGGAAATAGTAGAATACGGAGGTTGGATGCTAAGGAATCAGGGTTGCTGTAGCCGGTTATAAATGGGCTTCACAGGCTTACTCTTATATAGCCACCGGTTAGACCCAATTGGGTGACTAACCTAGTCCGCCCAAAACGGTCGATTGGGTGTTGGTCCCAAAATAGGCCACCGACCACACGATAGAACTAGTGCGCAAAATAGAGCAACTATCCTACGATCCCCGTTTGGCCTAGAGCCTGAGGCTCCAAACGGGCCCCGCAACCCGAGAGTGGGCTGCCTCGAGAAATGCTCCATATACCCTCAGTGTGGTCAATCATGGGATGCCTTCCCGCACTTGCATGTAGCTTAGTTGGCGGTGTGCCAACTCTATCTGAAGCCGTCCAGCCATCAGGCCACACATGGCCCCCATCTGGTGTCCAAACTAGGACCCACTGGATAACCGAGCTACTCAAATGCCTTCTCCTCATATGGGGGGTTTACAAGTAGAGTTAGCTAGTTCCCGCGTAGTTTCACAAGAGTGGAGCATTGATATCTAACAACCCCCCTCAATGTCCACCCGCAAGTTAACTTACTTTTTCGACCCAATGCCAAGTCGATGAAGATGCCTCTCCAGCAAGTCTCTTCCAAGAGCCTTCATGAAGATGTCCGCAACATTCTTTGTAGTCAGACAATACACCAAGTCGACCTCTCCATCCATGATGAGCTCGCATACAAAGTGATATTGAATCTCAATGTGTTTTGTGCGAGCGTGGAACACAGGGTTCTTTGCAATCGCCATGCAACTCTGATTGTCGCATGATAACTGTGTAGGCTTGTCCTGCACTGCACCCATGTCCCCGAAAATCCTCCTCAACCACACTGCCTCACAAGAAGCAAAGCATGCTGATTTGTACTGAGCCTCAGTAGAAGAAAGAGCAACTTTAAGTTGCTTCTTGTTGACCCATGACACAACTCCAGATCCAAGTGAGAAACAGTAACCTGTCACTGATCTCCTGCTGTCCACATCTCCTGCCCAATCCGAGTCACATAATCCGGTCAAGATGTTGCCCTTGGTATAGGTGATGCCATAATCAAGTGTGCCTTTGATGTATTTCAGCATTCGCATCCCTGCCCTCTAATGGTTCTTCTGGGGCTTATTGGAAAACCTGCTTAGTACACCAGTCGCAAAGATGATGTCCAGCCGTGTGTTGCACAAGTAAATCAAACTGCCCACAAGCCTTCTGTACTTCACTTCATCCACCAGTGGTGATGAATCCTCATTTGAGAGCTTTGCGTCAACCTCCATAGGGGTACCAACTGTCTTGTACTCAGCCATGCCAAATGCCTTCAGTATCTCTAGAGCATACTTTAGCTATGACATGAAGATCTATTTCGGCTCTTGCCAAACTTCAATCCCCAAACAGAAATTCATAATCTGAGGTCTGTCATTTCAAACTCTCTTCCTAGCAAATGCTTTGTCTATGAGATCTTCTCTTCATGGTTCCCTGTTATGACAAGGTCATCCACATAAAGGACCACAATCATACACCTGCCTCCTTCTCTAAAGATATACAAATTTTCATCAGATGGGCTCCTCCTGAACCAGTTTGGTAGAAAGTAGGCATCAATTCACTGGTACCACACTCGTGGGGCCTGTTTCAGCCCATAAAGTGTCTTCTTCAGTTTACAGACTTTACCTTCTGAACTGGGGATCTCAAAACCTAGTGGTTGTTCCACGTATACCTCCTCCTTAAGATCTCCATTAAGAAAAGTGGATTTTACATCCATCTGAAACACGGGCCAACTTCCCTGGGCAGCTAAGGCCAAAACACTATGAATTGTGGTTAGTCGAGCTGTAGGAGCAAAAGTATCCTGATAATCAAAACCATGTACCTGTGCGAATCCTTTTGCCATGAGCCGAGCCTTGTACTTATCCAACGTGCCATCAGACTTGTACTTGGTCTTGTACACCCACTTGGTTCCGATTACCTTGTGTTTTGGTGGTCAATCCACAAGGTCCCAAGTGTTGTTCTTCATTATGGAGCCATACTCCGACTGCATAGCCTCCATCCACCTATCATCATCCTGTGCCTCTTCAAAACACTTGGGTTCTTCAGCATGGATCACCTCTGTCATCAATGCATGGTTGACCAAATGTTCCTACACACTTCTTTGCTCCTCTAATCTCTTGGACCGGTGGTGTTAGGATGGTTCCTCCTCATTAGCTGGAGGTTCTCTGCCATCCAAAAGCTGCTTTACCCACTTCGAGAATGGCCGTTGCCATTGTGGTTCTGTAGGCTCTTCTTCCTCTTCTTTATCTTGAATCCTCCCAAGCACCATTGGGGGAGAATACACTTCCGGTTGTTCGGTTCCCATTTGGTCGTGTTAGCATCACGGACATGGACAAAACAGTCACATCCAAAAACTCTGAAATGTGTAGCTGAAGGTTTCTTACCAGAAAAGGCCTGCAATGGAGTCATCCTGTTCACAGCCATCGTGTAACAAAGATTCAGAATGTAAACTATAGTGTTACATGCTTCAGCCCAGAAAGTCTTTGGCAAACTTTTTCCTTTCATCATACTCCTGCCCATTTTGTAGATGACGCGCATCTTGCGCTCTGCTACTCCATTTTGCTGTGATGTATGTGGCGGGGGTTTCTGCCTCTTGATCCTGTGACTTTTGCAGTAACTCTCGAATTCAGTTGATGTGAACTCTCCATCTCTGTCTGATCTCAACTTCTTCACCTTCCTCCCCGATTCTTTCTCGACCATTACATGCCATTCCTTGAACTTACTAAAAGCCTCGTCTTTAGTTTTTAGGAAGTATATCCATATCCTTCTACTATAGTCATCGATCAGTGTCATGAAGTAGTAGGAACCACCCAAAGCTTCTGTCTCCATATTTCCACAGAGGTCCATGTGAACAAGCTTTAGAGGAGCCTTTGCCCTACTAGCCTCTTTAGGAAAGGGATGTCGATGCTGCTTGCCCATCATGCAAGCTTCACATACATCAGGCAGATCTACAATTTCTGGTAGGTCTGCAATCATTCCACTTTTATGCATCTCCTTTAAAGAACTAAGGTTTAGATGACCAAACCTCTCATGCCACAGCTTAGTGTTCTTCACATCCGCTCGAGCATTGAAAGCTGAGAGTTCGTAGATGTTTTTGCATTGTGTACCTTTACCAATGACCTTTCCTTGAAGATCCAAAATCTGTGCGCCATTCTTATTGAAGTGAACTTTGAGGTCCCGATCCGTGATCGCAGAAACGGACAACAAGTTCCTCGATATCTGGCACATAAAAAACATCGGACAACTGTTTTACAACTCCATCTGACTTGAGAGCAATCGTACCTTTTCCTTTTGCTAGGCATTTTGCGTCATTGCCCACTGCTACCAAGATGTCATTCCCTATCGGCTGTAGAGAGGTATACCAATCCTTCCAACTGGTCATGTGGCGCGATGCACCACTGTCAATAATCCACGGTTCATCCACAGGTACATGAACTGCCTCCGTGCAAATCTCCTCAATTGCTACGAACAACTCTACTGATATTGCCTGTGTGCTATTGCTAGACTCTTACTTTACTCCGTTCATCTCATCTGCAATCTTCTTCTGGCACTCATTCTGCTTGTGCACTGCCTTGTTGCAATAGAAGCACTTGATCTTCTTCTTTCTCTTTTTATCATCAAAAGAAGATGGGTTACCAGAGTCCTTACCCTTATCTTTCTTTGATCCAGCGTAGAAAGCCGAATCTTCTCCAGTCATCGTCTTTTGATGCATCTCGTCCTCCAGAAGCATTGCGCTAAAATCCTCAAAGTTAAGGGGCGGATTTTTGTTTTGCGTATGCAGCGCCATAACAAGACCGTTGTACTTTGGTGGGAAAATCCGTATGCATCTTCGTGCTAGATTCTCGCTGGTGATGGTGATGCCAATCGCAGTCATCTGATCGCATAGATTCGTCACCCTGGTGATGAACTTCTCTGTCGCTTCAGACTCAAACAGTTTCTCATTCGCGAGTTGAGTCTCTAGATTCTGAATCCACGTCTGATTCATGGTCTCGTACTGATTTTTCAATACCATCCATGCCTCCTCCGCTATGGTGACTGCATGTTGAATTAATGCCATGACAGAATCACTTACACTGTAGACAATAGAACATAGTGCATCTGCATGTCTTCTTGTCCACGCGAGAATTTCATCCACAGTTGGTACTATCTGTTGTGTTGCATTGGCCAGATTCGGCCGGCTTCATGTCCACCCCAGTAGCAGTGTCCCAAAGCTCGTATGCACTTAGGATGGTCTTCATCTTGAACTTCTAGAGTGGATAGTTAGAGCCATCCAACTTTTCGCTTTCGCCAAACGGTGGGATTCGCAGTCTTGCGGGCTGGGCCATCTCTCACAATCTGCTCGCAAACAGAAACACACTACCAAATCTTCTTGCTAGAGTCCACGCTCTGATACCATGTAAGAAAACAATACAACGTCTGTGCTCAATAGATAACAGGATCTCATACACAAGAGAGAAAACAAATAGTATAGAGAATCAAAAATTTGATTACTGTAAAACTGATACAATAGATGGCGCTGCCTCACAACCATGCACTCCTATGAAAGAAGCTTCGATGGCATGCTGGAAATAGTAGAAGATGGAGAGTGGATGCTAAGGAATCAGGGTTGTTGTAGCTAGTTATGAAATGGGCTTCACGAGCTTACTCTTATATAGCCACCAGTTGTAGTCGGTTAGACCCAATTGGATGACCGACCCAGTCTGCCCAAAACGGTCGACTGGGGGTCAGTCTCGAAATAGGCCATCGACCACACGATAGAACCGGTGTGCAAAATAGAGCAACCAACCTATGGTCTTCATTCGGCCGAGAGCCATCCGAGATCATCTGAGGCTCTAAACGGGCCCCACAACTCGAGAGTGTGCTGCCCCGAGAAATGCTCCGTCTACCCTTAGTGCGGTCAGTCATGGGATGCCTTCTTGCACTTGTATGTAGCCTAGTTGGTGATGTGCCAAGTCTATCTAAAGCCATCCAGCCATCAGGCCACACATGGCCCCCATTTGGTGTCCAAACCAGGACCTACCGGATAACCAAGCTACTCAAATGCCTTCCCCTCATATGGGGGGCTTACAAGTAGAGTTAGCTGGTTCCCGCGTAGTTTCACAAGAGTGGAGCATTGATATCTAACATATAAATCCATCATATTTCAGTCTATCCACAAGATACCTAGCTCTGGTAGACCTACACAAAATAGGCTCACTACCAGGTGCTCTCAAAACATCCCTTGTCTTCCTTAGTCCAGGTGTAACAACAGAAGGAATACCCAACTCACCATCAAGGCTTTGTTCTGAGCCACTGGATTCACCATCCACATAAGAGTGACTTGCATTCACATCAACCATGGGCTGATCTACTTTCTCTTTTCCTTTTCGTGATACTTGCATACCACTATCTGCATTGCTTTGAGATCCTCCTGATCTCAATCTGCCTATCCATGGTGAAGTATGTGAACCACTGCTAGAGGGCACTATAGGTCCACAAATATTTTGTGATTGCTGCTATGAATTTTGTGTAGCATTACCATTTTGTGCATCTACATCATCAATCACATTTACTAGTTTATACCAGCTGCTTATCTCATCAAAAACAACATCTATGCTCACTATAAACTTACGAGTAGAAGGGTTATAGCATCTATACCCTTTCTGCTACAGAGAATAACCAATAAAGATGCACTTCTTAGCTTTTGGATCCCCAACTTGGATCTCAACTCATCTGGCACTTGAACATAGGCAATGCAACCAAAAACTTTCAAATGAGAAATATCTGGTTTCCTACCAGTATACCTCTCCTTTAGCGTCATGCCATGTATTGCTACAGTGGGAGTCCTATTCATTATGTAGACTATTGTAGCAACTGCTCTAGCCCAATAATAATATTGCAGGTCTTTTTCGTTGAGCATGGCACGAGATACCTGTCCAATATGCCGGTTTTTCCTTTCTGCAAGTCCATTTTGCTGTGGGATATGACTGCATGAATATTGCTGCTTTATGCCATGCTCCTGTAGGAAACTTGCAAACTCATTTGAGAGGTACTCTCCCCCTCCATTTGACCTTAGGCATTTTATTTGCAGACCTGTTTCTTTTTCAACCATAGCTTTAAAAGCTTTGAAATGCCCAAACACTTTACTTTTCTTTTTCATAAAATACACCTAAACTTTTCTGCTGTAGTCATCAATAAAAGAGACAAAATAATGATAGCCTCTAATAGATGCAGCTTTAGTAGTCCACACATCAGAGTGGATTAATTCCAATGGCCTCTTACTCTCTTGAATATGTCTAGGAAATGGTTTCCTTGCCTATTTTCCAAATTGACAGACTTCACATACCTTATGCATTTGATCTGTAACCTTGAACTTAGGCAATCCTGCAATAATATTTTGGGCCTGCATTAATTTAAGTTGCTGTACATTAACATGACCAATGTGTTTATGCCAGATATCAATATCTACAACTACACCGGTCCCATGTGCAAACATTGATGCAGTTAATTCAAGCATGTTCGCATCCAACGTAAACATCCTGCCCTTCGTCTTCCCTTTTGCTATCAAGCGACCTTTATTTTTCATATCCTCAACAAAGCATCCATGCTCAACCATTTGACCAATAGAAACCAAGTTCTTGGTGATATTCAAGACATGGAATACATCAGATAAGAATTTCTTTTTTCCATCCTGCATAGACAAAGGAATTTTACCAATCTGCACAATAGGATGTGCAGTATCATCACCAGTCTCCACAAATCTTGGTCTTTCCATTTTCCTTGCATCCTGCATCCATTCTGCATGACCTGTCATGTGGTTTGATGCACCTCAGTCAACATACCACACATCATTGCTTTCTTCTGCACTTGTCACAGAATTGGTCATGTGCTGCACCATAAACAGATGCTCATTTCTGTCATCACCCTATCTACTAGAGGATGCATAATTGCCTTGCTGCAATTTTCCAGTCATGATGTCTTTCTGCTTTTTATAGCAGTCTTTAACCATATGACCCATTTTACCACAGTAGTAGCATTCAACATTGTTGTTTGCATTTTGGCCTCTCTACCATCCACCACGACCTCTTTGGCTCCCCCTGCCTCTAAAGTTACCACGTCCTCCTCCATAGGACTGGTTTTCTTGAATTTGCTGCATATTCTAATTTCTACCACGATCTCCAAATCTGGCTGTTCTACCTCTGCCTCTATCTCTTCCAGGATTTGAGTAGAAGATAGCTTTTGAAGAAGATGCACCAGCATTTCTCTACTCTTTCAGAAATTAGAAGAGCAATCAACTCCTCAAAATCAGGAAAATTCTCACGGACGGCAATGGATGTCCAAAATTGTACATAATCCTTTCCTAGACCATTCAAGGTCACAGAAACTAAATCATCATCTTCCACTAGTGACCCAATAGAAGCAAGTGCATCTGCAATCTTCTTCACCTTCATGTGGTGTCATTGATGGTCATATTTTCTCTCTGCACATTATGCAACTCCTACTTGAGCTGCATTTTCCTGGCATGCTATTTGTGCTATATATTTTTGTCAAAGTATCCGATGTCTCCTTCGGCATGCTTGCATCCTGAATATGCACAATCATAGAATCTAAAATACTAAAAGACAGCCAGTACATAACTTTTCCGGCTCTCTCATGCCAGCCTTTAAATGCCTGCAACTCCTCTTGATTGGAAACATTAGGAATAACTAGTTCTTGTTCAGCTCCAGTAATGAACTCCCAATAGCCTTTTCCCTTAAGGAAATTCATCATTCTAAACTTCCATGCTTGGAAGTTGTTCTTGTCAAGCTTTTCAGTGACAATCTGTGAAAGAGCATCAGATGCCATTATAGAACACTCCAAATATTCTCTCAGTGAAAAAAAACACAACTTCTGCCTCACAAGGGCAAATCTGCAAAAGAGTGGTATTTGACCACACATTCACTTCCTAGTGACGATTATGCATCAACAGGAAATAAGAATTATTCTGTCACTCCCAATAACTCTGCGCATAGGCATATGATGTAATTTTTGCAATAACTTTTCACCGACATGTAGAATAGTGGTCGCACAGCAAAAACAGGGCACTTTCCTAAGTGCCTGCGAAAAACTTCCGCCACCAAAACGGGCCCCGAAATGGCCTTGAATCAAAAAAATAATTTCACTAAGGGCTTCGCCTTAGCATAGCATATACTACCCTCTCGCCAGACCATAAAGGGCATCCCAATGTGAGACAGTGCACTCTTGCACTTTCTAGTTGTGCTGCCTATAGAGATCTGCTCCCAAACTCGAAAAAAAAAGGAAAGAAACACTTATCCTCTTACTAGGACACTGCAAACTTGGTTTGCTTTCTTGAGCTCCTTACCATGAACCGAGCTCTGATACAATGTGAAGAGAGTGGGAGAGAAGAAAGGAGTCTCACTTGCAGCGTTCAACTCACATACACAATGGGGGAATATACACAAAGGTGGAGGCTAAAAACAATTTTCCTCTTCTTAGTTGTGAAAGCCAAAAGAACTCTCAATACAAAAGAATAGGTGAACCCTATATGTGGGTCTCGAACCAAACTCAGCTAACTAAGGTGGCATACTAACTGAGGCACTAACTACAGTACATAAAGATAGCTGTCATCCAACTATTATTCATGGGTGGTGTACCAACTGCATCTGCAGCTATCAAGTCGGTGACATAAATGCACAATGGTCACCTGTCATTTGTCACCTGTCATATCACGAGTGGAGCTCGATATCTCAACATATCCTTGGTGGCAAAACTAGCACCCATTGACACCTCTACAATTGACACAAAATTAAAAAAAAAGACAATAGAAAGTCATAATCAATGCTTATAATAGATGAGATCGAGTCCAACATCCACGGATGGATTGCCATTTTTTTAGATTTGATGACACTGCGATCATTCTAGAGTGGCACTAGTGTCATTCTAATGCTTCGCTATATAAAGAACAGCACTTGTGCCATTCCTCCAAGAGAGCAGAGTAAGAATGGCACTAGTGCCACTCTCTATTTTATGGAATAATGGCACTAGATCGATTCTCCAAAAGAAGTGAGGAAACAATTTTGAAACTTAAAACAAAAAATATATTGGAAAATTTCATGAAAAAATATGGCAATCAAAAAAGTAGAAATACTTACATCCTAGTTTTGGCGATCTGCATGACCTTTCACAAGTTCTGGGGTTGGCTTATTTGGTTGTCCAAAGATAGTCCATTGGGATCTCAAATGGTGCAAGATATCAATGTATGGCTAGTTCTTTAGGACAGTTTGAGCCTTCATGTTAGCCATCGATGATATCTTGCAGCGCTTGCACCGACTGGAGCATTGACAACAATCTGTGACTTCCTCCTTGTATAGGATCTTCTCTCTCTCTCTCTCTCTCTCTCTCTCTCTCTCTCTCTCTCTCTCTCTCTCTCTCTCTCTCTCTCTCTCTCTCTCTCTCTCTCTCTCTCTCTCTCTCTCTTTTTGCCATGGAACCCCACTTTGAATTTCCATAGCTCATGAGGTCAACATCTACAGCTTGCATCCCAAAGTATATACCTACCCAATATGTATGGGCCTTTGATCTTATTGAATAGCGCAATATTGCAAAAGTCACAAATAGCTTGATATCACCAGCTTGACTAAAAGCTATCATCTAATGGACAGATTGAATAGTTATTTTAATCTTCCAAGTGCTTTCTCTGATCACCGCTGCATGGACTGTCATTCCTTGCACTTTGGATCTTGGGAAATGTGTGGACCAGAAGCATGAATGTCAATGAATGTGCATGATCATTGTACTCATGGGAGTGGTTTGTTCTTAAATCCCTTAGGTTATGAAGAACTTGTAGACCATGAACAATGAGCACTAATGAATGCAATTATGTGCACCAAGTCCTAAGTTTATTGTGATCTCATTAAGCTTGCAAGATTTCAAGTGCATCTCTAAAATTTTGTGTGTTTTAGAAACTAAAATGGGTGCAACTACAAATTATAAGTAAAGAGTGTTGTGTTGAGGAATTTATTAGTAGCTAGACTTCAATGAAACCATTTTCGAATGACTAAATCGTTTAATGATATTCTTATGTTAACAATTGTGAAATCGTCTACCTTTTGAACAAAAACATTCAATGCTTTGACAAGTATAAGAATTTTGTTATCAAATTTGAAGTTAGGGATTCCATTATACTACATGTGATTCAATATGATGATCATACCAACTCGGGGGGGTCACTATGTATAAACCCTCTATATCACATGTGTTCAAGGCCTATATTTAAAATCCCTTATCTGTAAATTTTTTCATTAATAAAATGTACCCCTTTTCTATACAAATCTCTAAATTTTTTCCAAAACTATTTTAAATAGTCCCTTATGTATATTTATTTCTATAAATCTTAGGAATGAAAAATATCCTTCTTTTGAACTCACGTGATAGGGTTACATATAATGAGTGACACAACTTCGAGTGCCCCATGAAAAGAGAGAAATGTACCATGAGCTCATTTGGTGGTTTAAGCAAATGTTATCGATATCCTTAGTGTCTATTTTCCTTGCACTGCCAATTTACCTTCATATACAACAGATCCTAAAGGTGGTCTTGCATTGAAATCTGCAAGGTACTTTGAAGGTCTCAAATTGCAGGTGTTGTTTTATGCTTGCAAGGTACTTCCAGATTTTTGCATTAGAAGAGATGTGAAGAATGTATATGTGGTTTTCTAGAGAAAATTAGGTGATGTACTCAAATCTGCAAGGTACTTTAAAGGATCTCGAATTACTGCAGTGTTGTTTTGAAGCTTGTAAGGTACTTCCAAATTTTTGCATCACAAGAGACGTGAAGAATATATCTCTAGCTTCTAGGAGAGTATTAAGAAGCATAGTAGAAGCTCTAGTATCACCAACATGCCCTCTCCCTTTTCCTTCACAATGCCCACTACCTCCATTTCCTCTACATCATCATTTTGCCTCCTCCTTTGATCTCCATCGCCTCAAGTATAACCTCAAAGAAAGTGATGTTGCTTACACCTTGACTCAAGCCCTCTCCATGAGGGGGTGGTAAATAAAATGATGTACTAATTTTGCATGTACTTGAAAAGTTCCAATGTCCACCAAACACTTGAAAAGTTCCAATGTCCAAATATGTGGCTAGGAAGGTAGAATATCCCAAATTTACATGTGCATCCTATTATGTGAACAAAAAATATGTAGTAATCATCAACAATGATACCGGTATCCAATCATCCCCTAATCATTTTATTGGTAATAAACTTTGCATAGGTCTTGAGTAGTTTCCATATCTCTCTAAAGTTTCGATTTTGTTGATGGCGCTTTTTGCATTCGAGAGTACATCCTTGGAGATGGTGTATATGCACTTACAATGTGGTTCATTAGTATATATGATACTCCTAGCACAGACATGAAATGCAAGTTCAACTTCTATCTATCCTCCACCTAAATTGTTGTGGAGCATGCATTCGGCCGATTGAGAGGCCAATGGAAGTACCTCAATAAGAAGTTCCTAGACCCGAAGCCCAAGCTAGAGCAACGAGTATAGTGGCATGTTGCATTTTGCACAATATGCTACCAACAACAGTTGGGGATGTGCCATAAGATGAAGATTGCTTTGACCGACAACATGATAAGGATGTATGCTAGCGATTAGTTGAACCTATTGCTCATTCTTGAAAGGCTGCATCAACTTGGGCAAGCGCACAACCAGTTGCTCTTGCTTGGTATGTTGTGGCACTACATCGAAACTTCTAATGCCACTTCAAGGTACTTTGTCATGTTTTGGGAATGCAAAGGCTGCATCAGCTTGGGCAAGCACACAACCAGATGCTCTTGCTTGGAATGTTGTGGCACTACATCGAAACTTGTCCACTTTGAGATGTCATGTTTTAGGAATGCAAAGGGGATCATTATTATATATGCACTTGTCCAATTGAGGGGAGACTTTACATGTATGCATTGTGTAGTGGTTTTTCAAATGCAATGTGTACTCCTTGAAGGAGAACTTTACTTTAGTTTATGGTGGCCTATGAAGCATATGAGCACACATATTAATCCGATCAACCATTATGAACATGATAATAAGCCAACAAATAAATGCAAGTGACACATGATGCCATAAGCCAACGTGACTCCATACGCTTCCATGAGGCAAGGAGCTTAATTGATCTTATCAAATGAAACATATTAAATAGAACTCATCAAATGAACTTTTTGAATAATCCCACTTTGGGGAAGTCAATGATCTTATCAAGTCATTCCAAATGACCTTATCGAATGATCCCCCATCAAGATGGGTGTATGCATGCAAGGAAGGAATGCATGCAACTCACAAATGATTCCACTATGGTGGATGCATGGAATGATTCCACTATAGTGGATTCCACTTGCATGCAAGGACAAAATACATGCAAGTTAGCAAATGATTCCATATTTTGGTGGGTCTCTGCAAGGGAAATCTAGGTGTATGGATCAGTGACATGAAGATAAGTTCTACATGAACTTAACAAAAGATCCCACTACGGTGGATGCATGCAAGGAAGATGGGATACATGAACTTACGAAAAGATCCCACATTTTGGTGGGTCTATGCAAGGGAGATTTGGGTGTATGGATCAACGACATGAAGCTAAGTTATGCATGGACTTATCAAATGATCCCACTATGGTGGATGCATGCAAGGAAGCTAGCATACATGAACTTATCAAATGATCCCACATTTTGGTGGGTCTACGCACATCTACACATGGCAAGGCTGGGTGTATGGATCGGTGACATGAAGGTAAGTATAGCAAGTGGATAATGAAGGTAAGTATAGAAAGTGGATAATTTTTAAGAATGAGAATATAGAGGCAATAAATAAAACCCAAGAATACGTATGTTGTTGATGTGACTCATTCTAAAACACTCTTGTAGTTTCTGCAATGATGATGAATGATTGCCCTACTTGGCATAGATGTAGCATATGAAGATGCAATGCCATGTTAGAAGATCTATGTAAAAAGTTGGCTAAACATGCACCCCCTGCCCACCCATTTTTCCCCAACAAATACCATTTTCCCAATTGTATATTTAGGCTCAAAACCTCTGCTAAATAGTCACCACATGCACTTGCAAACATCCTGCCATCTCCTTGAACTTGATCTAGCCTTGGATCACCCATCTCTGTGGCTGCTCTGACTCTTCTCTAGACTCTAAGGTCTTCCAATCAGCTAGTTAGTTGTTTAGGAGAGGGGGAGAAAGCTAGTCTCTCCCCTTCACATGCTACATGACTAGGCTTTACCATACACTGACATGGGCACACAAGTAAGCTCAAGGGCACATACCTTTCTTGTAGGTTGTTTTAGTTCTCCTTGCACTTAATGGATTTCAGATTTTCTTTAGTATTTGTTGAACTAGCACCCTTTAGTCATGCTACTTTGCCCTTGTTTGGGGTGCCTGTTATTTCCATCTCCTCTTATTTTCAGCTCAACGATCAATGCATCTTCACTCCATCGATTTTTTGATACCCTAAAATTCCATGTACATTTGTAAATAAATATGACAAAATAGACCTCTAGGTTGCTTGCTATATTGTCCATCCAAGAGGCATTCATCTAAATGTTGTCTTGTTGAATGAGAGCAAAACAAAGAGCATGGGGGAAAGTGTGATCTTGTTTTCTTGGGTGACTCTATAAACTTTGATCTATTGGGTAACGATTGCATTGGTGTGGATATTGAGAAGAAAGAACAAAGAAGGTGTCAGTTCTCTCAGCCTAGTTAAGTGGTCCACCTTACTTAATGGAAGCCCATTGCAATGATATATGCCTATGGACTACGTTGCTAGCACATATGAGGTGGTCAATGATCGAATGTTGAAAAACAATGCTCTATCTTCTGAGAAAAGAAGATGCACTTCTCGAGGGGGTCACTCATCATATGTAGCCATATCACATGAGTTCAACAGGAGGCTATTTTTAATTCCTAAATTTTACAAAACTAATTTACATAAGAGAGTATTTAAAGTAATTTTGGAAAAAAGTACAAATTTGTATAGAAAAAGGGTACATTTTATTAAGAAAATTTTTACAGATAAGGGATTTTACAAATATGCCTTGAACGCACATCATATAGAAGGTTTATACATAGTGACCCCCCCGAGATGCACTTTCATTTATAGGATACCTAAGCAAGGAGAGCATCCAACATCAATGTACAAAATGTCACTAGAATCGGTGCAATAGGTTTATTCCATCGATTTTTGTGGGAGTAGGTGCTACCAACATACTGAGCGAGACTTCTTGATGGCTATAAGAAAGAATTTTGGGGGTAGCTGCTTGGAGCATCACTAAAGCTTTATATATTATGTGTTGTCAACAACTTGGCATCCGACTACATTGGAAGGATGTGCTACAACTTCAGGGTAAATGGTTGAGAGGTGTGTTGTAGAAAATTTTACGAGATGCATGGAATACCAAGGACATCATTTTATCAATACATGGAGCCATTTGAGAATGGCATGCAACATTATGTGCATTAGAATTCAAGGATTGCGAGAGGAATAGGGAGCACACAAGTATGGTAGGGCTCACATTCAACACTTTGTGTGGGTAATAGCATGGAGCATATGTCTCACAACTCTATCAAGTGTTGAGATAAATGCTACATCTCCTAACTTCTCGGGGGGGTCACTATGTATAAATCCTCTATATCATGTGCGTTCAAGGACTATTTCTAAATTCCCTTATTTGTAAATTTTTCGTTGATAAAATGTACCCCTTTTCTATACAAATCTATAGCAACCATGAGAAGTGTTATTGCTATAGTTCTTGCATGGTGATTTGCAAGAAGAAGTGTATATATATATGATGCAGCCACACAGATATGGGGATGATGCACACCCCAACTTTGTATGAAGGTTGCGTAAAGCCTTGTATATTGGCTTGAAATAGGCAACCATTGGACAAGATTGGGCAATATCTTGTTACCATTGGATTTCAAGTTTCCAATGCATATTTTTCACTTTATGTGAGAAAGATAGACAGGGGTATTGTGCTAATAGTCATCTATGTTGATGATTTGATTATCACAGGTGACAATGACACAGACATCAGTGAAGTGAAGCATCTTTTGAAGAAAAATTTTGAGATGAATGATTTGGGAGAGTTGCATCACTTCTTGGGCATTGAGGTTATTAGATCCCCAAGTGGGATATGGTTACTACAGAGGCATTATGGATGATATGTTGTCCAAGTATGGGATGACAGGCTGTAGGCCTATTTGTGTTCCATTGGAGTAGAATGTGAAGCTCAGTGTAGATATAGGAGAGCTTCTTGAAGACCTTACTATGCATAGATGCATGGTATGAAGTTTGATATACATGTCTATCACCAGTCTAGATTTGAGCTAGATTTGAGCTATGTTGTAGGATGAGTGAGTCAATTTATGCAAGTGTTGAGAAAGCCACATTTAGATGTGGCTAGGTGCATATTGAGATATGTGAAGTCCACATTGCAATATGGACTCTTTTTTTAGGCTAGGAGCCCCATTGAGGTACATGGGTACACAAATGCTAATTGGGTTGGTAGTTTCTCGGATAGGAGATCTACTAGTGGTTTTATGTTTTCTCTTGGGAGTGCTGCACAGTTGGATTAGCACAAAATAGCCAACAATCACCTTGTTGAGCACAAAGGCTGAGTATAGGGGTGCAGCTATGGCTACATGTGAGGTAGCTTGGTTTCAAAAGCTACTTGCACATATGGACTAGTTAGTACATGGAGCAATTGTCATTTATTATGACAACCTTAGCAGCATTACGCTTGGTAATAATTCATTCTATCATGCTAGAACAAAGCACATTGAGGTGTACTATCACTCTCTGAGAGAGAAGGTTCTAGCAAGTGAAGTTGATCTTGTTTATGTCAACACCGATGATTAGGTGGCTGATATTTTCAGCAAGGCATTGGGTAAAGAGAAGATTTGTGGATTTCAAAGCTTGCTTGGTGTGTGTGAGATGAATTTGAGCTTGAGGGGGAGTGTTGAGATATCAGGCTCTACCCATGATGTATCTCTAGCATGACTTTCATTTATGTCACTGACATTGTTGGTTGTGAGTGTGGCATAGTTAGATGGCCACGTATGCTAGATTGGGTTCACATATGAACCATGTATTTTAGGGTTACACATACAAGGTATAACCTCTCACTTGTTGTTATGTTTTTGTGTGCTATTTTGCAATAGAAGAAGATAGACTTCAGCCTCCATCTTGTCTCTCCTCTCTGTGGTTATTGTGAAAAAAGGTGCAAGCGAGTCTCCTCCCTCTCTCTCCCACATTCTCTACACCTTGTCATGCCACAATGGGGAAGTTTGGCGTCATCTATTTACTTTTGCATGACCTTGAGACTTCAACCCATTTTTGAGTGGAGACCCAATATTAATGTGTTGGGAGGCTTAAAGAAAGCTCAAAGAAAGACACTTTCTTCCTAGATTTACCAGGCCCATAAGTAGAGGAGACGAGTTCTATTTACTTTTTTGAGTTGGGACTTACCATTAATGTGTTGCGAGGCTTAGATCTTGGGGGGCTCACTAAAGTATATGTAAGATAGCATGTGCATTCAACAAAAGGGGTTTTATTTTCTTTTGGAGTTATAGATTTATACATACATAAGTGGCATAGGGGGTACTTAAAATTCCTTTTGTTTAACGCATGTGATATAGGGAATTTTTACATAGTGAACGCCTGGGGTTTAGAGAAAAGATGCTTTCTTCCTAGGTTGACAAGGCCAATAGCTAGAGGAGGCACGACTCCTCTTTCCAAGGTTCAGGAACTCCATGTTTGCATCCTTGGCATCAGATTCACTAAGTAGATTTACTCAAGAACATTAGGGCACTAAATGCAATAGTTGCCTTCTCATGAAAGGACAAAAAAAACACATTGGCACAATCATGCAACACATGATTAGCGTGGTTCTTGATGCACACCACATCGAGGAAAAAGTCATTACAACCTTTGGCAATACATATGACCACAAGTTATTTAGGTGGTACGACAGGGTGGATAGGGAGGAGAGGGCCTTGTGGTGAGGTTGAAAAAGGGTTCTTGGTTGGGGTGGTAAATTGGATGGAGGGGCTAGAGGTGGGATGAAATTTTTCCTAGCAAGGTGGGATTCAATTGGACCTTGTCAAACTTTTGTGCAATCTATTATGAATGTTTCATTGTTTTTGAGTTCTTCCACTTTAATTGCAAGTAGATCTTGTTGGTACTATGACATGAAGTTGGGGGTAATAAACTTCACATACCTCTTCACTTCCTACTGCTTTCGAACTGACTGACAAAGATATTTATCATTGAGAAAGGGACATTAAAAGGAAGCTTTTATGCCAAGATACCACACCATACTTTCCTCCCTCATATGAGAATGAAGATGGTAACATCCCAAGTGATGTTGTACTCAAGCATAGAGAGAAGGAAAGGATCAGCAGAGGCCATAATCCTCCCATAATCTTAGTGAGCTGGTCTGCGCCAAAGAGAAGAGCGATACGTTGTTGAAAGAAGATCTTGCGGCTCAACATGACATGAACTGATATATATCGAGGAGTTTGAAGGGGCTGATCGGGTTGGATGGGTAGGTTCCAAGGAAACATTGCACCTCCTTCATAGACACCTTTACACTTAGCTCAAAACACTCTACAAACTATCATTAGATATAGAGGCCTATAACTTTCAGTAAAGACATTTTGATGCGATAAGGAGAGGTAGTACTAGAGTATTTTAAATCAGCATCTATCATGGTCTTCTCACTCATGACATTAATCGATGCACCTCCATCAATGTACACATTAGAAATCACTTGACCATCAATGATCACATCAACCATAGGTACATCATCACCAACATCTATATCTACCTTTTGAACAACTTTGATGGAACTTTTCTTCTTTTTCTTCTTTGACACTCTTGTGCTTGCTAGCTTTCCCCATTCTTTCCATAGTTTTGGAGACAAAGCAAGTGATTGACCAAAGGTGATATGAGCTTCCTTTTCTTTAAGGTCGGACAACAAGTCATAGCTTCCAATGCCTTGTCCTAAAGGAAAGTCTGACTGGCTAATTCTCCTTCTAGATGCCTTCTTTTTCTTACTACAGTGTTCCTCTTCCTGATGTTTCTCATCTACTTCTTCCTTGCTTTCTTCTTCTTCTTTTACTTTACCACGCCCTCGTTTAGCCATCATTACCTCTCTTTCCTCATCCCCTGAAAAAGTTTCTAACAAGGATACGTGTTTTTCTTCTTTCTTTCTCAATCTAGGACACTCGGGGTGATAGTGACCTTTTTCATTACATTCATAGCAAGTGACCCCACTCTTATCTCAAGGCCTATCTTCACTCTTTGGTGCTCTAAGTTGTCGTGCATTGACCAAATGCAATTTCAAATCAGCAAACTCTAGCATCAATTGGGAGATATTATGATCTAACTCAGAGGACTTTGGTACTTGAGGAGTGCCCATTACCTCCACCTTAGAAGTTGAAGTTGTTGAAGACACAAAAGAGGATTTGATCTTTAGAGAAGCTTCTTTCTTGGTCGCAATGCAAAGTGCCTCCACGTATGTTGTTGGATCTTTACTCATTACTTTTGAGTGAAGACGAGGCTCTAAAGCCATAACAAATTTGCTCATCTTTATGTGCTCCATCCTTGAGAGACTTTGAGGGGCCGATGATGTAGATGCCATAGTTGGCAGAGCTGCCCTTTCATACTTTGCCCATAAAGTTTCATATCGGATTGCCAACACAGAGACCATCTCACCCTCTCCTTGATAGAACTGGTCCAACTGCAACATCAAAGCATTTGGTGACTCCACTGCCCTAAATCTCTGCTTCATTGCTGCCACCACTTGGTCCCAGTCCTCCTTGGTAGAGTCCGACAAGGCCTCATGCCAACTCAAGGCTACACCTTTAAGAAAATAAGGCAAAATCTCCACCCGATCCTTCATGGACCATCCAGAAAGCCGGCATCCTCGAACAAAATCCCGAAGATAAGACTCCGAGTCTTCCCCTTGGGTCCCTCAAAACACTAGAATCTTCACCATGATGAAATACAAAAAGGAAACACCAAGATCCAAATAATATCCCAAACAAGGTCCAAATAAGATCCCACAGAGTCTTAGTATACCAAGACCAACTAATTATGCATAACCACTTGTTGAAAACCCTCCACAATGTGATCCTCAACAAAATCTTCAAAAATAAGTGACCAACCAGCACCATGAAAACATTGTGTATACATGCATTCAAGAATCACCCTTCTCACAATTGGAAGTGCACATAATAGCTTCAAGATATTGTACTCTTCATCATTTGAATAGCAAAAGAAGTTGAAAGCATTGAGAATCACCACTCCACTGTTATAGTCAAAAACTACCCAAAGACTCAACTCTTCTTCACACCAAGCTACCAGTGCATGAAACAATCCCCAATCTATCATTGTGCCTACTGCCAGTGTTGTCGGATTCACCAACATATTTAACAGTGTAAACATAAAGGATATGATCATGATGACCATGCGAATAGCTTGAGCATCACTTCACAATCTTCTAGTTCTCTTAAACGGGTGGCAATCTCTTCTAATAGAGTTCTTCCAGGCATCTTCTTTATCACATCAGAAAACACATGCCTATACTAGGCATAACATGTAATCAAGTACACCTGCTACCGTTTAGTAAGGTGGGATGAATCCAATACCAAACGTACTCGGAGTCTCCAGTAAAAGATGTGACATGAAGTTGGGGGAAATAAACTTCACGCAGCTCTTCACTTCCTATTGCTTTTAAGCTGACTAACAAAGGTATTTCTCATTGAGAAAGGGACATTAAAAGGAAGCTTTTATGCCAAGATACCACACCATTCTTTCCTCCCTCATATGAGAATGAAGATGGTAACATCCCAAGTGATGTTGTACTCAAGCATAGGGAGAAGGAAAGGATCCGCAGAGGCCATAATCTCAGTGAGCTGGCGGTCTGCGCCAAAGAGAAGAGCGATACATTGTTGAAAGAAGATCTTGCAGCTCAACATGACATGAACTGATATATATCAAGGAGTTTGAAGGGGCTGATTGGGTTGGATGGGTAGGTTCCGAGGAAACATTGCACCTCCTTCATAGACACCTTTACACTTAGCTCAAAACACTCTACAAACTATCATTAGACATCGCATAAGCCCGTATGTCACCATCCATGTCCTTTTTGGCTACTCTTGCCATGTGTCCCATCCAAAGATGCTCAAAACTCTTAAAATATTGAGAAAGTCAAGAGTCTTCCCACATGGAGCCCATAGAAAACCTCTCTTTTCCATATGTCCACATCCTCCTTATTCCACATAGGAAATCCTAGAAGGATTCCTCTTGACTCCACACTCCTCCACATGCCTTCCACACGCTTGGCATGTGGCCTCTCTTATATCATTGGAACACGTGGACATGAGCCCACCTCTTTATATGACTCACTCTTCCTATTTTCTAAAAACCCCATAATATCCCATACACAAATAACTCTCACCCCATACCAAGGTATTTATAATTCATACCTATGGTATTTACAATGATCCATTCCACTTATTCTCTCAATCCCATACAATATCTTAGAATAAGTGAGAGCCGCTAGGCTATCACTTGCTACTCAAACTCTTATCAAACATAGAAGAAAACAATACCAATGTCAAATAAAAAATATCAATTTTGGGCGTCACAGTACCTTAGTCATAAAGTGAGTGAATCATTCCAACTTGGAGTGTATCATTCTCAAGATGAATGGAAATCAATGGACATTTTATTTCGATGATCAGTTCATAGTGAGTGGAAAAAATGGCAAGTAGTTTTATTTTGGTTTTCTTTTGTCTCTCTCTCTACTCACCCCATTATATAGTTTCTCTCTGTACAGTTTCTCAATCAGTTACTGCATGTTCACAATGTGAAGGCCGAGCTAGATAGTACTTACAAACCTGCCTCACTCAATCTCACCAATTAAGAACTGTGGTCAAATTAAGAACTGTGTGCAACTCAAACCAAGAAACAACATATTCAAAAGTTCTTGACTTTTTTAAAGTCCAATTTCAAAACTGCTAAATGAAAGTCCAAAATTTTATGAATATTATAGTCTCATGGTTGTTTTTAGTTACTATTAAAATAGATATTGCTTGAATAAAGTCATTTGAATCCTTAGGAACATGAAAGTATGATTGCTCTCATAGAGAAGTGGTGTAAATATACAATGTCTTCACGTTGAAATACACCATTGTAATATTAAAACAAGTAGTACATCTTTTGGTGGACGTGAGGTGGGAGGGAGGATGTGGGTTTGTTTAATAAACATAAAGGATAGAGGAGGAGGAGGGGGGGGTGAGGGAAAGAAAAAATATATCTTTGTAAAAAGTTATATTTTTTGTCAAAAGTGTGGGAAAGGAAAAGCTTTTTTTTGCAAAAAGCCAAAAGTGATTTTTTTGCAAAAAAATGGCATTTTAAAGGTTGAGCATACTCTCAACCTTGGCCTCCCCCCCAAGGTGAGTGCACACTCAACCTCGACATCAAAAAAAAAAACTGAGGTTGAGTGTGTGTTCAACCTTGGTGGGGAGGCTAATGTTGAGCATACAATCAACCTTGGTGGGGAGGCCAAGGTTGAGCGTATGCTCAACCTACTCAATCTTGAAAAAGCCATTTTTTTTCATAAAAAGAACTTTTGAAAAAAAAAACTTCTTTTAAAAAGAAAGTTGATTTAGAGAAAGCAATGTTTTGCCATTGGAGGAGGAGGAGGGAGAATGGGGAAGGAAGGAGGAGGAGGAGGGGAAGTGGGAAGGAGGAGCGAGGAGGAGGAAGGGGGGAGGAGGGAGGAGGGAGGAGGAGCAAAGGGGTGGGATGAGGAAGGAGAAGGAGATGGAGGAGGTGGAGAGTTGGATGGTGAGGGTGCTTGGGAGATTTGTGGGTCGTGAAGATAGTTATATAGGGATGGGCTATGGTTTTGTGTGTTTTTTTTTAATTTTAAAAATTTTGAGAGCTCTATATATACTTCCATCTCCTCATTCTATCATCATCAAACCTACTCCTCATTCTTCCTATGAATATGGGCTTACCGGATCAAGTTCGGGAAAATTTTTGAAACTATCAAATATGGTGTTAACAGTGCACAATGCTTCTCAATTGAGATAGTAGCACGTTCACAAACTATTCAACATATCAATACAACCCTTTCAATGAATCAATTACATTTGAGAAACCCCTCACCCTATGTCACAATTGAGCACAACTCAAACTAGCAATGCAAACGTGCTCATGTCAATCTCACCAATTAAGAATTTTGGTCAAATTAAGAACTATGTGCAACTCCAACCAAGAATGCACAATGCTTCTCAATTGAGACGGTTGAACGTTCACAAACTATTCATCACATCAATACAATCCTTTCAATGAATCAATTTCATTTGAGAAACCCATTGGCCAATGTAACAATTGAGCACAACCCAAACTAGCAATGCAATGTGAGATATAATCCCCCATTGCATCCATGAAACAATCACAACTTATCCTTCCCCCTTGATGCACCATAAAATCACAAGCCCACATCTTATCATCCATGCACGTAATAATGTCATTGTAACCCTTGAAAATGAGACACTTACACCCTTTCCCAACCTCATTATTGTGCACAACTTAATTTAACCATGCACCATGATTCCAAATTGAAATATCTTCCTCTCCACTCCCTCTACACACATGATACAATGACAACATGCCCATTGCAAGAAACTTATTATCAAAACACCATTGTAGCCAATACAAAGTGGAAAATTACATTCAAGCAATCTCTCACCCGACCTCACTATTGCACGCAACTAAATATAACAATGCATTATGTTTTAATAAAAATATCCTATGCAACTTAATTGCATTCGATAATCCCTCAATCGACCTCACTATTGTACACATCTCAAAATAACAATACACGTTGATTTTATATTGAAATATTCTCCACCATCTCCATCTACATGGGCGATACAATCACAACATGACCATCCCAAGCAACACATCATCAGAGCATCATTCTAGCCCTTCAAAGGGTACACTTACATTCGACAAACCCCTCGTCTAACCTCATCATGGCACCAAACTCATAATGACAAGGCACAGTGCTTCAAATTTAAAATATCATCCATTCTTCTCCCTTGACAAGCGCACATGGATTTCTCTATTTTGACTTCATTGTCTTGGACTACTTTTTCAATTCTATATTATTGCCCTGTCTTTTAAATTTTATTTTCTTGGACTTTTTTTGCAATGCCAGGTGCCATCCCAGTATACTTATTATTAAGGGTTTAGGTGGAAACATCATTATAACCCTGCAATAGTTAGGCACTCTTGCATTCATCAACCCCCTACCTCACTATTGTGCCAAAGTCATAATAACAATGCACAGTTCTTCCATGCAATGTACACTCTGTAGACAACCATGAAAACCATACAAGAACCCCTAAGCCAACTTCGAGGAAATACCAATTATTGTCGTGCTAGATAAGAAGAAAATATCGCATTGCAAAACGATTTCTTTTATGGACCATACAAAGTCATGCACTCATATGGAACAGAGTTTCCCTCAAAAAGTTGAATTGTGCATGTAAATAATTTAACAACGTAGAGTTATACATGTAGGAGACCAATGCTAAAGATTAACAAAGAAGGTCTCTTTTTGGAGCACATTCCTCTAGCAAAAAAATACAAAACTAAAGGATGTGCAACATAATTGAGGTTGCCGCACTGCCGAGCCAAGGAATTGGCCAGAATGTGATCAAAATCATTCAAAATACCAAAGACGTTTCTTTAGCCTACAACAACACGGTAGGTGTGCTTTCTACTAGGAGCTTCAATGACATCCCTCAGTCAAGATCGGTTGATGTATAAACATGTTCTCAAGTATATAGAATACGTGTACTTTGCATGAGAGATATGGCTTCTTGTTTTGAATCCTTCTCAGGAAATCTAGTGACAGGTTCATGATGGATGGCTTGCAATGTGTACATCATAATGATGTGCTATGAGCCCTTCCCCAAATGATTCCATTGTGAAAACCTTGTGATCTTTTGATTGAAGGACCATTTCTTGGGTGACAATTGCATTCAATTCAAGATCTTTCCTTATTATTTTTGCTGCCTCTTCTAAGATGTTGGTCCTCTACCTCATCCATCTCCCATCTCTGAATGAGACATTTGCTAGAGGTGTGTCCTGTGTCCCAATATCTTGCCTCTCCCCTTTAATTTGATTGGGTCCCGACTTCCCAACCTACAATCTAAAATTTTCATGCAACAATGCATCAACCCCTTCTTTTGAAAGGTTTGTCCCTTTCATCATAGGACAAATAGAGGGACACCGTGTGGGGGATCATCAATGTTCCGATTAGTTGCCCATGTGTGCGTCACATCTGTGTTGCAAAAATATATCATCTGGGTTGTCTTCCTAGCCATGTGAGACCTCGTTGAGAAGAAAGGATGAGGGACTCCCTTCGCACACCCTAGAGTGGGCCAACCACATTTCCTAGGCCTACCTATCATCCCTAGATATTTGAGCCTGCTGCTTTCTGCAGTCCTCCTAATTGCCCAAAAATTTTGATGCACTCGTGCTTCCACCATGCCTACATTTGTGGATTCAGTGGACACAATTGTTGCCTCTATCAATCTTGCTTCATTTGCATCAATTATGTCATTGTCCAAAAAGTGTATTTTCTTGGTCTTAGACATGGGCTCATCCCAAACACAAACGTTGTACTCTAGTATGTGTCTTAAATCATCTTCCATGTCAATCAAAAAAAAAATTTTCTCTTTTGCTTGCCTGACTCTCTCAAAGGACTTGATGCCTTGTACATTGGGGTGCCTATTGTGCTAGTATTCACACAGCCCCTGTAACTTGTGATGGAGTTGATGTGAAGCAAGAAGACCTGTCAAGAAACTTATCAAGACTAGGCCCTGATCTGATGTGTCTAGCAAGGTTGTACGCATGCTATTTGGCACTCTGCAGAAGGGAATGTCCATAACATAGGCATCATAAAAGGAAAACTTTTTCTTGTACTCCTCAATTAGCCAGCTTCCATGTTTTGATTCAGATAAGTTTTATCGTGGAGTGCATGCTTCATCGTTGCTCTTCAATACCTGCAATAATCACTCAAATAATTTGCATTCGTGCAATATTTTTATCTTCAAACTATTTCAATAAGCACATACATGCAGTGGTCATACATATTTAATTGCATTGCCCCAATGGAAAATATGAATATGCCACGAGTTGAACTAGGCATCCATTATAGGTACATCATGGTCTCACATTGCCACTACGCCACCACTATCAAACAAAACAAGCCTACACTTCTGCTACGTCCTTTGTTGCTACAATTGGCGATTGCTCACATATGTCATTATCCACATTTTGAGCACCTTTGACCACGCTCGAGGGTTTCACCTCCAACAAGTTTAGTGCATCACGTGCATTCAAAAGGAGGGGTATTTTAAACCCACTTTGGGAAAAACTTAACAGGATTACAATAATAGGAGGGGTTTTTTAATTTGACTTTAGAAAAAAACCCGTTCGTTCATAAGTAAAGAGGGGAAAGACCCGTTCGTTCATAAGTATAGAGGGGTTTTTTAATTCGACTTTAGGCAAAAACCCGTTCGTTCATAAAGAGGGGTAGTTTTATTAGGGAAAACATTTAAGTTGAGGGGTTTTTAAATACCCCTTGAACGCACGTGATACGTAGGATTTCTTAATAGTTCACCCCCCAATTACCACATACCATGTGGTATGGAGGGTGACGCTCTACAACCAGTGAAACATGCAAGACCTCTCTCGACCATGCATTCCATGTCCTTTGTTGTATACTTGTCTTATTGCATTCCATTTTGCTTGTGCTTTGCCTGCCATGAACCCAAAGAAATTGCTTTCTCATATCCATGCCCTCCCATTACATCATTCAGGCACTCCCAAAATAGACTTGGGACTCCTTGTCCTCCTTTTTCATCTCACAAGTGACTACGGTAAGAAGCTCCTGAAAGCTACCACACAACAACAGTCAAAAGTGAAAGGCCAGTTTTGATGTATATAGTAGACAACTTGACATAATATTGCGAAACACGGGATCATATACGTGGCATGCCATTGTCACCCATCTTGAGATATGATGGGTGTGGTTAAATTGTATCCATTATTGGCATAGATCCCCATTGCCTGTACTCCTCGTCCTATGATCTAGATCCATGGCCAATGCAAGCTCCATTGTCAACATCTTAAACATAAAGCACCTATCGGTTTCAATCCCTTGATCGAGAAACCTGCTATGGTAAAAGAAGTCATAACTGTAATCCCTCTTCAACCTAAGCTAGTTGTCATAGCCAAAATTTTCTACACTCGGCCCCTTGCGTGCTTTGTGCACCATCTTCTTCAACCTTCAATATGACACACGGTATAGGGAGGCTCAAACAGGTGACTCAATCACTTCTCAATGCATACATACTTTCCACTATGGAAAAATGGTCCAAGCTTCTCGAGGACATCGTGCAACTCTTTTTTCTCAAGATGCTCATGGCCTCCCTCCTGTACAAGCTTTGACATCACTAACTGCTTTGGAATGCACATATGCACCCTTCTTGGACTAGTGTTTTGATTAGCACACACCACTCTCTACACCATGTCTATGGTCTTTTCTAGCAATTTCTTGAATGATCCTTCTTGAACACAATGTGAATGTTTACCTGACGGACTCGTCACTAGGCATGACATAATAAACACTATAGTTGCAAGATCTGCAACATATGGGTTGCTTCTTTTGTAGTAGTGGCAGACTATCTTGCCATTGCTCATGGCTAGTAGACCCACATTGCAAGTTCTCTTTATTGACCCCTTAAAACAACTGGAATTCCTAGAGCCCCTTTTTATGTACCAAGGACAATCTGAATTTTGGCACTCCATTGCACCAATACAAAGGCTTCTTCTGTACACACCGTCAAAGGCAACATTTAACGTTTTCCTGGTTTTGTCCAAAGGTGGCCATCCAACTTGTGCTCCATCCCTGACATTGCTGAAACACTTTCCTTTGCACAAGGAAACTTGGAAATAACATCTCCATAATAAATCCTTGGCAACACCTCCACTCGCCGAATAGGCCGAATTCGACTCACAAGCTTGGTGAAGGTGTGCTTATCAAAAGCACGCAAGGCGTCAATGGTACTATGATACAAAGTTGGGGGTTTAACTTCGGTCATGTCTCAGACACAAAAATTAAATAAGGGGAAGTGGTTGTGGAATCAAGGAAAACCAGACAGACACACTCACCTTCTGTACTTCTAGACCAAAAAAAACAAACAAACATCAAAAGTGAAATCATACTCCAACATAAGAAATAAGGACACCGGGGAAGAATTGATTTGAGCCAATCGTTCGGCCCCAAAAATGAAGGAATTAATAAATACATACCAAGGACTTTGAAATTTAGAGAGTTATCAATGATAATAAGCGGATCTTTCAAGGTTAAGTATAAGTTACCCACTTTGAAGCAACCTTAATACATTTTGTAAACTACATGGGTGCGAAAATTAGTTTTAACTTTCTTTTGGAAATAGCCTTAATTGATAGAGCCTCATAGTCAGAGCCAGTGCTTCCATGCATACATGCACTCTTGTTTAGTATAGAGCAAAGACAACAAATTCAAAAAGATACAATAGATCTACATAGAGCTCCCCTAACCGAACACACTAAGTTCATCCAAAAAAATCCGCATGAAATCTGTCATATAAGAGCCGAAAATCTCCTGCATTGCTCGCTGAAAAGTCAAGGAAGCATTCCGCAATCCAAACCACATGACTGTGCATACATAGACCCCCCATGATGTGATGTACAATGTTTTGGGCTGGTCTTCAAGAGCCATTCGGATTTGGTTGTACCCGCTATATCCATCCAAGAAAGAGTACACCTCATGCCCCACCACTTCGTCCAGCATAGAATCCATGTACGGCAAGGGAAATGGATCAGGTACAGTGGCCGCGTTCAGCTTGCGGTAGTCAACGCAAATCCGCATTTTCTTTTTTTTTTTGGCACAATGACAATCGGGGAAATCCACTCCGGATTCTCAATCGATGCAATGAATCCCACCCGCAACAGCAGGCGCTCCAATTCTTCATGCACTTGCTTAGCCACGTGCGAATTCGTACGATACCTCTATATCTTTGTCGGCGTCACATCTAGTTTGAGGTTGACCCGCTGCTAGTAAAATTTTGGATCCAGACCCTTCATATCCGCATAATCCCAGATGAACACATCGAAAAATTTCCGCGAGAGAGCAATCAATTCACTGCGAAATTCAACCGGTCAACAATGTGCTGATTTTGACTGGTTTAGATGCTCCATCCTCTCCTAGATACACCGTATCCAGAGCATCTTCCTGAACTCACGTGACTCGGCTCATCCATTCTTCAAATTCTCCCTCCTGCTACATGAGATCCCGTGGATCCAAATCCACTACTACTTGCTAGGGCTCAGTCGCCTCATTCGGATCTGTGCTGGCCGCACCCGCCATAAGACTTTGATGCATGTAACTTTCCATAATGCGTTCCACATAAATGGTGAAGATAGGAACTAACTCCCGATTTACTTTGAGAAAGGCTTCCTCCTCATCATCCTCCAATCTGTCCACCATGTTCACCATCTCGACCAACACAAGTTGTACCGCATTCGCCAAAGCTGCTACCACGCCCATTGTGACCCACACTTTCTTCTTTCCTCTCCACACTGAAATGACGTTCTACTCCCAATTTTGATTGACTTTTGCTTCCGCAACCAAGGCCTACATAAGAGGACGCTATACTCTAGTGTTGTGGCTTCCATGTTGAGCACCACAAAGGACACCACGAATGAAATGCCCACCACCTCCAAAACAACGGCCCGTAAGATTCCGAGTGGTCAAACCTGACATTGATCAACCATGCGGACTAAGAATGGTGCCAGCTCCCAAGACATCCATCCCATTTCTTGGCAAGTCTTCAAAGTGACGATATTGACCCCCGAATCGCCATCTACCAGCACCTTAGCAAAAGTGCGCCCTTGTGCCTTTGCGGATATAACTCAGATTCTCATGTCGGTGAGAAGGACTACCAATACTGGGCAAGAATCAGCTTGGCATAGCTCCACCTCTTCTGGTTTAGACTCCGTGTGCACGAAATGCAACAATTGCTAGTGGAATCCCGAACCAGGTTAAGCAATCTTCCCAATGAAATCTGGATCGGTGCCTCCAAAATACACTTCAACCCCGGCTCCCTTTGCGGAGAATTTTCCCGCTTCTTGGCTTGGTTTGCGACCAACGGAGTTGCTTCGACCATTCCCTGGTAAGTGTAGCTTGAACTTGGCTTGAGTCTCCACCTCTGATTGGACAATCGGTTCCGAAAACTGCACCTTACGTGCTTCACTAGGCGTTGTTGCTGACTCTACCAGTGGCATTAGTGGTGGCTCCTTCGTCACCAACTCGTAGACTAGGCTTCGGATGTGTTCCTAGGCTGGCTAATCTAGCAACTTGTCAAGCTTGGAAGAAAGCTCTGAAGTTACCAGTTCAGAGGAATCCGACCAGGAAGCGAAAATGAAGACCCGTAGAGCCTCTAAAGGAGGCAAGGATACTCCAATGGCTGCCAGAGAAGGATCAATACCTAAAGCCTTGAAGGATATCTGGTGCACTCACTGCCCATCACTCCGCAGAGGAGTGTGCTCTTAATGCAAATTGGTGCACGATTTGCTCGACTAATACAACACAATGGCATGCCACTAAAATGGACGCGGTCAGAGAGCGATTGGTCAACGGCAAGATGCGAATGCGTCTTTTGTGTAAAAAGAGCCACAGCAACAAGCATTTCAGCCACAGTAGTTATCGCTTCAGTCGCAGCAACAGACGTTACTAATGAGGCGGAGGTGGCGGTGGCTACGGACGCGGAGGCAGGGGTGGTCGTCAAAATTGACCAAAAACCTGTCTGTTTTGCTTGGGCGAAGGCCATTGGTAGAACGAATGCTTGGAGGCTCAAAAATGGGATTGGCAACGTTCGAAGCGGCAAAAGATGTTCGCGAAAATGCCCAGCACTTCAATGGTACACATTGTTGATGATGATCCGTTGGTGTGCTTGGAGATTAGTATAATCACCCGTGCTAATACCAAGCTGCGAGGACCAACTCCCAAGAACGAGGTCACATTTGTGTTATCATCACTATCATCCGACTTCTCAGATTTTGGCTGCTTCTTCTTGGCTTTACTCTTCATGGATTTGCGGTTCTTGGATATCCTCCCATGCAACGAATCCCCCACTCACACTACTTGCGCCATGAACGCCTTGAGTGTGGTCTATGTCCGATCCACTGTGACCTACGCCGTCCACAAATCCCGTGACAACCCCAAAATGAAGTAATCATTGAGTACATCCTGGGCAGGCCGTTCATTCGTAGACACATTGCATTGCATGAGTAAGTTGAATTTGGATGCATATCCTTCCACATCCTAGCAACGCAATCTATCCAAGAATGCGTCGCAAGCATCATCATATGTGGCGAAATGGTCCACTGCGTACTCAACCAACCATCATGCTGCCTTGCCCGCTAAAGTTGACTCAAAAACTACCTCCTGTGGGAGCGGTGCCATAGGTCCTTGATTGTTGCGAGAAGCCGCCGAAACCACAATTGGAGACGAAGATGCACTCAACACCCAACGTGCATCAAGCGAGACCCAAACCCGTAACCTTGGCGGTGAAACTAACTGAGCAGGCAAACTCTGATGCCACTCGACCCCTCCTGAAGCTTCTTGCGGAATGATGTCTCCATGCTCGGGATCACTGTTACACCGCCGCAGCCGCGTCGTTAGTGTCAAGGGATCAAGAGGTCCTTGCAAGCACATGCGCATGCATGCCTACTGGGAAGATATAACAACCGCAAAATTCGCTACAAGGATTGATCCACAGGAGATTATAATTACATTCGGGCAAACAAGCAGGAAAAGGGTTTTCTTCGGGTAATGGGCAGACTCAAGGATGACTGGCCTTACAACACCTCTCTCTTGTGGCTGACAGATCTAAAGCTGACACTAAAGTTATTCCAGCACAAAGTGCGTGAACGATGGCGACAATTTGCTCCATGACTCTTGCTCTGTTTCAGCTCACAGGTTTAACGCACGTAGGAAACACCACCCATCCAACCACCTTAATTTCATGCTGTGGAGGCTGCTTACATACACATTCTCTACCAAAGACAATTTCTAAATGGAGGGACGTCCCACCGCTTTGTTTATTCTGCAGTATACGGATAGAGAATCCTCTTCATCTATTCTGGAGCTGCGCAATTGTTTAACCATTTAGCATTCGCAGATGGCTACATCGTGCTCAGATAACGATTCGGTTGACCTGGAGGCAAGCCCTACTCGGGGTTAAAGGACAACTTAATGAAGTTCAATTAATCATTTGAGCGACTGTTACCCAACTGATTTGGAAGCTGAGAAATAATGCTGTGCTTGACTATGATAAGGTTGGGAAATATCTGATCCAAGAAGAGCAGACAGAAATCCTTGTGATTCTAGCCTGTTTTAGCTATAAGAATGACGAGCTAAACTCGCCCATTCAGCTTTGAAACAAAGACTTTAGCTCTAGCAGTTCATTGTGTTCATTATCTTTTAATATCAAAGTTTCTTTTTACCCCCCCCACCCCCCCCAAAAAAAAAAAAAAAAAAAAGCCATGTCTCAACATTACATAATGTCAGGACAAGAATACAGTAGTGCATTCCAAGCAGGAGCTTGGTGCCCATTTTTCTATCACCCCCATAAAACAAGGGCATTATATCAATACCTCTAGCACAATACATAAGTCTCAGAAAAAACTGGGCCGTGCAATCCCTTCATACCTAGCCTGTTTTCGGAACCTGTCTTGTACCATGTGCACCGGACCATCTAGCCCACCTTCCTTTCGCATTCTCTTCCCGTTAAATACACGCATCCCATTCCTCTTTCCAACCAGCTTCCCTCCTTCCATTACAAAAGGCAAGCCTGCATTCCACATTTTTCTTTTGCCATCTTTAGAAAACTTTTTTACAGCATCTTTAACATGCTTCTTTTTTAACTTCATTCCAGCTTCTTTCACTTGCATGATGCTTCTGTTCTCCAAGTTTGAAAACCCTGCACCCTTGAAAACAGGAGATAATTTTCCCTTTGGATTGCCACACTGCCAAAGTGATTCTTCCATAGTCGGTATTGGCAACCTACCATCATGCCTGAGTGAGCCATTCCAACTTCTGTGCTGCTCGATTCCAACATTCCTATCCTTGCAATGCTCTCTAAATTCTTGCTTTGATATGGGTGAAACACTTCTCAACCTTTCATTTTGGTGCCATCCATCTGCGCAAAAAGCCAAATTCTTCCTCCTCATGGCAGGCCTTCCCACAGAATCATAGCTGGATAGATGCTGAGTTTCAGGATCTAAATGCCCTCGTTTCCCCTCCCGGAGGAAGCCGGGGCCATTCCAATCAAAGCTTCTGAATGAGCCCTCCTCATCTGTTAAGCAGGAATGCTCACCAAGTCCACCCGGTACATCCACAAAGTTTACTCTCCAGTGAAAAGCTTTTCTTCGATCTTTTGGAAACAATCTCACCTCATTTCCAGCTACCAGGAAAACCTTTCTCATTGATAGCAATGCATGAGCAACTTTGGCATTTGGCAAGCACGCCACAATATTAAGATGCTCATCAGGCCTTCTGGAGGTCGGAAACGTAGTGGTGAGATATCTCACCACTAAACTTCCAACCTCCAGAAGGCCAGTATGACAGAGGGTCCTCTCAAATAGCTCATTCAAAGCTCCTCGAAGCAATTTGTGGCTCAGCCCTTTTGCAAGTCCCTCCACAATAATCATACACTCTGGATCAGCTGAACAGACTCCAGCTGCAGAGAGTCCATTCCAAGACGCAAGTGGCAGTGGGAAAATACCAATTGGGATAACACAATCTGGCTTCTTTCCAGGCTCATCTCCAAACCTCCGAGGCATTGGGGTGATGTTCGAGGGCAGATCTGAACAGGTACTTCTTGACCTTGACAGCCGTTGAGTCATGTGTACTTGTCTTTCTCTATCTGCGTCAGACCTCCAAGCCTGTTATAGGAATTTCGTTTATCTGTCGGGGATTGTGTACTGAGTCTGGATGCCCAGACTGTCCTCGCCAATTGTAGCCTGAACGATACCTGGCCCCTGATCTAAACTAATCTGGGGGGCGCAGGATGATGTAGGATACAGGACTATCTTTAGGCACAAAAAGCCGAGTATTCTCAATGTATTCATCCATTACCGCATCTGCCGTAGCCTCAGAATTAAATTGGAAGAACGCATAATCTGTACCAGGTTGAACAGATATATACTCAAGGTACCCACCTTGGTTGCTCTTCCTTGAAATTAAGAGTAAAATCTCCTCAAAGACCTTCCTCACGCAGTCAATCTTGAAATCATCCCCTCCCGGAAAGATACCAACAAAAAGGGACCGTTGCGGGCATATGACGCTTGAATGCCTAGACATGAGAGGTGCTGAGCTGGCATCACGGCAGATAAATACATCTTCCCCGATGTCTTTTAGTAGCTGTGGATTCTTGGTGCACTTGAACACGAGCGTCAGCTATCAGTTCGGAAGCCACCTCCAAGTAGGCATCACAAGACTCTGGAAGGAGATACACAGACACCACAAACTTAATATCTATAGATCCATCAGAACCCTGTAAAATCTTGGAAAAAAAGACTTCAAGATAGTCCTTCTGCCAGCGGGACTTCGGTACATTGCCAACAAATATCACTCTAGCTGGCTTCAATGGCATACATTCAATGAGGGGCCTCACAGAAGTGTGAGTCCCTTTACATCCTTCAATGTTGAAGTGGTATCCATTCACTCCCCATTCAAATACATCAAGCTGATTAGCCCCCAAGACAATTTGTGCAACTTTTTCTGTTGACAATTCCACAAAGGCAAAATCTTTGAGCACTTTGACTACCTGTATCTCACCTAGTATTGCTGGGGCAAAATCAAATCGTTCAAGAAAGTTCTCCATCAGACTCTCCAGGATTACCCCGATGTTCTCAATTCCATCTGGAATGCAGCCTACAAAAACCTACCGTTCCTTTGCAACTACAGACCGTGCAGTTTCAAAGGAAAGGTCACTATCAGTAGGCCATTTCCAGTTCAATTGGATTGATTGAATAGAAGGAACACTCTCATGAGCAGGGGGTTCAGGAACACTCTCAGGTTCAGCACTGAGATGAGATTCAAGGTTTTCACTGTGATCACAGTAAGAATCAGGGGCAGATGGAAGCTTTTCCCCAGCCACAGTGTTCGATGGAGAGATCGTCTGACCTTTTTCATTACATCGTGCCTTATCGGCCCTTTTACCAACATGCCAGACGTTGCCTGGTGGTTACACAGTGAAAGGAAGCATTCGTCAGGAAAACATCAGAGATGAAAGGCATACATCAAATTGTTGAACATGAAAACTCCTGGGCATACCTTTTGCATCACACAACACAGATGGAACTTGCTCAGTAAAGTAAGTTCCTCTGCCAGGAGTTCCAGGAGAGAAGCGTCTGCATACATTTCCTCCGTCTGCTCTTTCAAAATCTTGACTGTGGCTAAAGTGTGTCTCTGCGCTTTCAGACCCTTCACTTTGGCTGGACTCGGCATCAGAATCTTCGCTTTGACTGGACTCAGCATCGGCTCTTTCAGACTCACAACTGTGGCTTGACTGGGAAACTTCACCTGAGCTATACCCAGGGGGCTCCTCCGCAAGAAGAGTTTCGAGAACGTTACGCTCTTTGATATCCAATGTCAAAGCCTCCGATAAACTCCTATCATGGACGATGGCACTGGAAATTTCTCTGGCACCAAGGGGCGCCGTGCTTCCCGAACTGGTGATCCCAGGATCTTTAGCAGAATGCTTTGCACGAGCAGAAATAGCTTTGAGATCCTTGGTTGTGTTTTTTATCGATGCTTCTTCTACAGGAATCGTCTGGATCCTTGAGTGTGTCAGGCATCCACGAGGTCAACTGAGATACTGCCTGGAGCAACACTTCCACTTTTACATGGGATTTCACACTGATCCGCTTTCTCGACGTCAACCGGTTGACAATCCATGTCTTGTGCATCGGGAACAACCGCTTGGGGACAGCAAGCTTCCTGCAGATCGCCACGGTTCGACATGGCAGAAAGTTCGTTTACAGCATCTACTTCTTTCGGAGGCAAGTCGAGGGAAGAGTGTGGAGCATCCTCTTCGTCACATGAGGGGGCAATCGTCCGAATTTGAGAGCTTTCATTGAAATAAGATTCTACTTCTATACGACTAGAGAGAGCAGTAGCAGCCATACCTCGAGAGCTTCCATTGAAAACAGACTCTGGTTCTTTGAGACCAAAGAGAGGAGTATCAGTCATATCTACATCTTCGGATCTACCAGTTCCTTCAGAGTTCGAGGTACCTAACTGTTCGTGTGCTTCGAATTGTGCATCTTTCTGTAAGATCTCCTTATCTTTTACATCATCCGCCAATTCCGCAACTTTCGAACTTGCAGACGGTTCAAGCTGGGAGCTTTTCTCTGCAGCCTCAATCTTTTCGACATTGAGCGCATCGACATCTACTGATCCTTCCGTACAGAATCCCTCGACCCGGCCTCTTTCTTTTACGGGCTGCCTCCCTTCCAATTGCTCGTCTTTTTTCTGGAACACATTAGGCTTTACAGGAAGCCTTACTCTCTTGACTCGTAGCCTCACTTTCTTGGCTAGCTCACTGATGGCTGTATCCCCAGTGGAGTGCTGATCAGTGGACTGATTGATTGGTTCAAATCCTGGCGGCAGCGAGCAGTCAGACCCTGTGCTATCTTTCGTGATGCTCTCGGGAGCTCTGTCACTGGATACTGCCAACACTGGCGCGGCTGCCGAAGGACTGATTGGATACTTGGTCTGACCCTTCTCGTCAAGTGCGTTTGCCTTCATCGTCAACGTCACTGGCGATATATTCAGCAAAGAGCGAGGGCTTCGACTCAAATTGATCACGAGCTTGCCTTTGGAGTCAAACCCACTCTTGCCGCTGGGTTTCAGGGAGCAGACCCCAGAAGCGTCTCTGTTATTGCCACTGAAGCTTCTCCAAAGCAGCGCAGGGTTTAAGCCGGCCTCGTTTGGGGGCAGCTGATCAGAGGTGGTCGCCGGGGCAGGGGAACGTCCAAGCTGCGGGGTGAAACAACAGGGCAAACTCTCGCAGTGGAGCTCGTGAGAGGGCATGCCGGGCTGTACAGGAGGCAGGCCGAGGCTAAGGGAGCGACGCTTGTAAACTCTCTCCAAGGAGGGGTCGAAAGGGGAGGCAATTTCACGAGAGGAGGGAGAAGAGGGAGGAGCAGGGGAGGACATAGTGGGGCGAAAGAGCTCCGGAAAGGTGGTGAGAGGGGGGAATCAAAGGCGAAGGGAGGAGGAGGAGGACGCCATAGCCGAGCTTTCTGAGCAGGACGCCATAGCCGAGCTTGATGAGTTTGAGCATTTGCTAAAACCCGTAAACCCTCAATTCACAAAGAGAAGGCCTCGGCCACGTCATTCCTCCCCCTTTCTCATAATATCTATCTAGATAGATACCTTTCCCATTTCCTTTTTGTTGTTGTTTTTGCCACATTTTGCTTTCAGTCTAGGGTTCCGAGGAGCCTTCCCCGAGTATATTTTTTCTCTCAACACTTCGCACTGCTTTAGAGACTCTCCTCGGAGTTCTCGAGTTTTTTCGCTAGAAAAAAATTGGCTTTATGCCAGCTTTCGACGGCAGTTAGAGCGGTTACATACCGCCAAAGGGGGGGCACCCATCTACGCATTCTGATTGGCTCCCCCCATTAAAGATGGACAAGCACTCTTTGGTGTGTAAAGGCCCTTATTCGCTACGTCTTCTGCTAGAAACAAGGATGCTTCTTATCTACTTTTTATAATCTCAATTTTTCTTAATAAATATCATATTTTCCTACCGAAAAAAGCAAACGAATCACAAAACTCGGGGTTCGAAGAAAATGTTTTCCTCAATAAATCACCTGCAGATGCCGTGCGACAATGCAGTGGTAGGGCATTTGGCCTACCAGCATGGCAAGTATTTGGCTCCCCTTGCCACATTTTGCTTATCCCCTCTTATATATCACTCTAGGGTTCAAAGCAAAGTTCAAAAAAAAGGTTTTTCTCAAAAAATCGCAAACCTTGGGGTTTCCAATTTTCGAAGATTTTGCTTTAGAATTTGCAAATATCTTAGCTAAGATATAACTAAATTGCCTAAAATTGTACAAATTTTGCAAAATTTGAGAAAAAATATTTTACATGTGAAAATGAATATGTTGCAAGTTCATTGTATATAGTTTGCATGTTTCCTACCAACATTGAATTCCATACCCCTTTTCATTTCCTTTGGCTCACCTTGTTACCACATTTTTTTATCCCCTCTTATTTATAGCTCTAGGGTTCCAAACAAAGTTCACAGAAAGTATTTTTTTCAACAAATCACAAAACTTGGGGTTTTTCAATTTTCAAAGGCTTTTCTTTTTCTTGGCGGGGTGGGGGGGATCATAAATAAAGTAAGTGAAAAAAAAAAAAGAAAAGCTAACATCTCTATAAGAACTACTACTACATAGGTGAATCTTATAACGCCCCACAAGCTACAAGTAACTCTTGAGAGTAAGGAGCAACACAATGAAGTGTAATCCAAAGCTTCTCATATCAAAGGAAGCTAAAAATGCTGAAGGAAGCTTCTGCTTGTGAAAAATCATTACATTTCATTATTTCTAATTTTCGAAGGTTTTTCTTGAGAATTTGCAGATTTTTCAGTTGAAACTTAGCTAAATTATGTGATATCTTGCTTAGCTAAATTACGTGAAATCTTCTAACTTTACAAAATTGAGAAAATATCGTTTACAAGTAAAAATGAAAATGTTGCAAGTTCATTGTATATAGTTTGCACGTTTTCTATGAACACTACAAGTCTTAGTGTTCATTTATAAGTTTTATTTAAAAAATTCAAGTTTTAAGAAAATATATAACTATGATGCCTTGAAATTTGCACATTTTAAAACCTCCTATTTTCAAATTTAAAGGTTACTTTCCAAAATTTGCCATTCACCTCACATTGAACATCAGTTTTTTGTGAACATTGGTTCCAAGGCAAGGCCTCCCCTAAAATCCATCACATTGCCCTTACCAATCACTCCAATTTAAGGGTTTTTAAAATAAGGTGAATGATATTCACATGGCCTGCCTAAAGGGAATAAGAATTGTAGTTTTAAGTAAACAAATCCAACGACTAGGAATGCTCTTACATTGCAGTTCAACATCTACAAAAAAATCTTTAGCTGAGAGCTCCTAGTGGGTTGTGTGATGCCATGCCAAAAACTCATGTTCTAAATGCCATGAAAGGGAGCTCCACAAAATGAAAAGCTAATGTTCTTAAAGCCATGATAGACCGAGAGAGATGCAAAATGCATTCAAAGTACAAACCTTTGTTCAAGAATGAAGACACGTCAATTCAGGGCACAAAAGTCATATCTAGGCACAAGGGATGAGCTTTGATAACTGCAATCAACACATACTCTGCATAATCAAGTTGCGAAACAAAAGCTAAACATTTCACCCAAGATTCATCGATTGGGAAAGGCCCCATGGATTTCTCCACATAGTAAAATATATACCGTGTTCAAGTTGAGTTTTCGTATATTCACACAAAATCTCGAATCCAGCACTTTCTCTTGTGGCACTCTCATAGTTGTAAGGTCTCCAAACATGTAGCTTTCTCTAAAATTCCATCACTATTAGGTGCATTCCCCCATTTCTCCAAGCTCAAGCATGCATTGGACATCACTTTTGACATAATAAGGTTAGTCTAACCTATCCACCTTTCGTAAATGTGAGTAGAAGAGTTGCCCAACTCAACTAAATGCAGCTCAATTGTTTGTAGTGCTATAGATTCAAGGCTTACAAGTTTTTCGAGCTACCCAAATTTATCCCCTCTATAGGTCCATGGATGCCAAACAGACCGACCTCAAGTGCTCGTACCCTCTCAAATTCAGCTTCTCGAGCATTTGCACTTTGAGACACTCACAAATTTTATACTATTAAACGATGGTGTATTCATTTTCTCAACAATACTGTAGAGTGAGATACTTAGCCATCTATCCAACTTGCACATACTTATATCTAGGCTTGCCAAGGAGGGTAACCCATTCTTGTATCTCCTTCGACTCAATTGCTCCCAATTATGGAACCTTAGGGATAATTGCAAGCTTCGAAACTTTCCTTTCATGAAACCAATGCGTTCTTTAAAACTTGCATGTTGGAACTTGCTCCACGCATCTCTTGTCAGAGGTTCTAGGCAAGCCTTCCTACATGCCATTTCTCAACAAAGCTCATGGATGCAAATATAATCATCATTGTTGCTCTAATGCCCTATGAACACCTTAGACTTCAAAGTATGTAGCTATGGTGCAAACAATTCAAGAAACCAACTCAGGACCTTCCTCTAAAGAGTTGTAAGTAAATCATTATAGCATTCCAATTCAAGAATTAGAGAGATCATATGCAAACAATTTCAAAACGAATTACACTGCATTCTTTGAAACGAATGCATTCTTCAAAACTTGCATGTTGGAACTTGCTCCACACATCTCTTGTCGGGTTCTAGGCAAGCCTTCCTACATGCCATTTCTCGGCAAAGCTCATGGATGCAAATATAATCATCATCGTTGCTCCAATGGCCTATGAACACCTTGGACTTCAAAGTATGTAGCCGTGGTGCTGCAAACAATTCAAGAAACCAGCTCAAGACCTTCCTGTAAAGAGGCTGTAAAGTAAATCATTACAGCATTCCAATTTAAGAATTAGAGATCATATGCAAATAGTTTCAAAGCCAATTACAGTGTTTATCGTATCAAAGGGCTTGGCCACCAAAGACTTAGCACCTTCTCGTCCTTGTGTTCAACACATTCACAATGTTCAGATTGTAGCGCAAATCAGAAGCATTTAGGCACAGGGTGTCCTACACGTATGGACACACCTTTTGTCGATGAGAGCTTTCACAACATCCTTGGCCAATTCTTTGGCTCTAGTGGCATATCCTTGGCGGATTCCTTGGCTCTAGCAGCTACTTTCGAGGGAGGAAGAGATTGAAGATAAAATCATTCTTACTGAAGAACATTGATCTTGATCTGGATTTACAATAGAAGTCATTGACAAAGGTTTAGGATTGGGATGCAGCCCTCCTCACACTACCATGCATCCCATGCTTCCACTATGAGGGTATAAAAACATGCCTCAAAGGTCTTCTCACCATGCAATTGGGACCCGATGGCCATGATACATTACAAGGGCCCTCAAACTCACCTATTTGGAGGCCCATGCAAAGTATCATAGCCATCCAACATCATGTTCCCCATTTGCAAACCCCAAACCCTTGTTTTTGTACCATCATAGAGGAAGCATGGTGGCAAAAACATGGAAATGTCCATTCTTGACCATGTAAACGGGACTCGATGGCCATGATACTTTGCATGGGACTCAAACTAGGTGCGTCTAAGGCCCGTGCAAAGTATCATGACCATTGGGTCATGTTTACATGGTGAGAATACACTCGAGGCATGTTTTTGTACCATCATAGAGGAAGCATGGGCAAAAACATGGAAATGTTCATTCTCGACCATGCAAATGGGACCCGATGGCCATGATACTTTGCACGGGCCTTAAACTAGGTGGGTTTAAGGCCAGTGCAATGTATGATGGCCATCGAGTCCCATTTGCATGATGAGAATACCTTCGAGGAATGTTTTTGTACCATCATAGAGGCAGCATGGGAAAAAACATGGAAATGCTCATTCTTGATCATGCAAACGGGACCCCATGGCTATGATACTTTGCACAGGCCTCAAATTAGATGATTCTAAGTCCCTACAAAGCATCATGGCCATCTAGTCCGGTTTGCATGGTCAACAATGAGCATTTCCATGTTTTTGCCCATGCTTCCTCTATGACGGTACAAAAACATGTTTTGAAGGTATCCTCACCATGCCAACGGGACCCGGTGGACATGATACTTTACACGGCCTCAAACTAGGTGAGTTTAAGGCCCAAGCAAAGTATCATGGCCATAGGGCCCCGTTTGCATGGTCACGAATGAAAATTTCCATGTTTTTTTCCATGCTTCCTGTACAATGGTACAAAAACATGCCTCGAAGGTATTCTCACCATGCAAATGGGAGCCGATGGCCATGATACTTTTCACATGCCTAAAACTAGGTGCATAGAGGAAGAATGGGCAAAAACATGGAAATGCTCATTCTTGACCATGCAAACGGGACCCTATGGCCATGATACTTTGCACGGGCCTTTAACGCCCATGCATGTTCCATGGTGAAAATCAAGGAGATATCGACTCCGATTCGCATCAAATGGTTTTCAATTTGCATAAAAATCTATGAGTTCAAGGAGACTACGAACCATATCGATCACACACATAAAGAGATTTGTTCACCTTTACCTAAGGTTGAGCTCAATGATGGAATACAAGTTTCTTTATTGGCTAGTTCACTAATCCGATCAGCGATGGCTGTTGCCCTAGCATGTGGTAGAGCATGGGCATATACAACATCGGGTTGCCCAAGACCTTTTGAGGTCTTCTTGCATCTACATGCAAAAGTAGTTTTCCCAATTTGTGACCTGTGGCACTGCCAACCTAGTGAGGATGTTGGGCACGATTGATTGGTAGTGGCCGTGTGTTTGACTTGGGTCATCCACTGGAGCACACATGCCAATTTCTCCAACTTAGGCTTTGTGATTTTGGAGAAGTGGATGTGGCCCTTGCTCTTCTTCCATGTTGCAGATGTTACCTAGGGCCTCATGCATGGATTTTCTGTGGGAGTATTTGTCTGCAATGATGGGGAGGCCGAAGGCAGCATGCACCATGTCCACATTGAGGTGGTAGAAGTGGGGGATGCCTATTGCATCGTGGTGAATGCCAACATTCGAGTTCAAGTTGTGGGCATTGAGGAATTCTCCGAATAGCTTCATGCCGAGGTGGCATGGCACGGGCTTGAGGCCTATCATAGCGAGGGAGGCTTGTACTTCTGGCTCCTTGAGAGCTTGGTATGCAGCTGCGTCATGGTAGTAGAGGGTGTAGTCGTGCCCCTCATAGACATACTTTGAGTGGATGGTGCAGCCGTTGAGGTATTGTAGTCATAGGCTTCTCTGAGTGGCCAATGGGTCAGGGACCTTAAAATCTTGTATTCCCCCTGTGTTGGAGTTGGGGTACTTTTTCAGGACGCCTTTGAGGGGGTGGTCATAGCTGCTGTGCTAATTGTTCCTAGGAGGCCTGTTGTGTTGCGATTTCCTCCTTTGTTTTTGCAGTTCCTTTGCTGGGACGTCTAAGGGCATTCGGATTGTCCCTAAAGTTGTGCTCTGGGATTCAGAGGGGCGAGTGGGCGATGGATTGGGGGGGTGGATGTCGAGTTCCATCTCGAAGTCAAAGAACTCATTGTTGGGATCCATGGGAAAAAAGGATGGAAATTGCGTGAGAAGAGAGCTGGTGGAGGAGGACGAAGTTGAGAACATTCAAGGGTGGTTGGAATGTAGGCTGGAAGGAGGCAGAGGACTGAGGAAGATTTGGTAGAATTTCAATAGAGTTTTGGTGTTCTTGCTAAGGCGATGACCCAGGGGGATAGTGTGGCCTTTTATAGCTTCTGGTATCCCTACAGCCAGGGGATGGCGTAAGGAGATGAGTAGTGGGGATCTGTCGATGGGTTGGTGGGATAGGAGTAATGACAATGACCGGCGGGATAGTAGTAAGGTGACAGATCATGGGGATATGGCAACGGGTCGACTGGATAGGAGCGATGGCAACGATTGGCAAGATAGCAGTAAGGCAATGGGTCATGGGGATAGGAGCTTGTATGTGAGTTTTTCAACTAATTATCTAAATTTGGTTCATGTAGGGAGATGAGCTCGTGGAAGGAAGTTTGAGAGCGCACGCATTGCATAATCATCCTCATGAGACAATGTTGACCCAAGGATATCGAAATGCTCTAAGGGAAGATTGAGAGATAGAAGAGCAACAAAATACAAGCATTGAAGAGGAGGATGCACTGAATGAGGATGAAATTATGCAAGAACTCATAAATACTTACTTGGATGCTCCTTCACCCCAAGATGAAAGAGATGAAGATGTCCCAGAGATCAGGGAGGATAACATGAGTCCTAAAGAGGAAAGCTTATGACGTGAAGAAAGCACCATGCTATATGAAGGGGCAAGAAAATATAATCTTGCAACAATTCTTTTGATCTTAAATTTACAAGCAACCTACAGATGTGGTCGGACACTAGCATTTTGCCCCTATTTTCATAAGAGTTTGGATCTACTACAAGTAGTGTCTCACTGCATGTACTTTCAATTTACATGGCTTCGAATTCATTGAATGAATCGATGTTTCAAGTTACTTAAAATACTACTTCCAAAAGGAAACACAATTACCAACTCACACAACGCAAAGAAAATGCTTACATCATTAGGGATGCATGCAAGTCAATTCATGTGTGTCCCAATGATTGCATCCTTTACAAAGGAACATATGAGCACTCTACAACTTGTCCCCAATGTGGTGCATCTCAATATCAGCAAGACACACAAGGACAAAATATTTCGAGAGAGGTCCTATACGCATCTCACATCCATTTCGATGTGGATCATTAGTTGGACTTATGGAAAAGCTTGGAGGCATGTAGAAAAGGAGTGGGCACAGTTTAGGCTTGTTGAGCCTAGGCATTTGCATCTTGGATGGATGGTGTTAATCCATTTGGACATCAATCTGCATCATGGTTAATAGGGCCATTAGTAGTCACAATCTACAACATTTCTCCTTGGCTGACCATAAACAAAGGGCATTTAATGTTGGCACTCATTGTGCCAGGCAAGCACAAGGTGAAGAACATGGATGTGTATCTAGCCCCCTTAGTAGACGAGCTGCAGATTTTATGGAATGGCATGCAGGTCTATGAAATTTCAAAGCCTTTGGGTCAATGCCATTTTCAAGTAAAAGGCATTTTGAGCATGATTATCCCGGATTGCATGATTACTTGGGTACAATTGTCAATTCCTCCTGACTCACCAAAATCAATTTGTGATTGTTTGTTTTGCGATTGATGGTGTTCTTCTTTCACTTCTCAATACTATTTTCTTTTGTCCCATAATTTTAATAGGTCTCCAAGTGTTCAGATACAATGCATGTCCACTTTGTGGAGATAGTTTGTGCAACCAGTACTCAAAAATCTCTCAAAGAAAGTATATGAGAAGCATAGTGGTTTCTTCCTATGGACCATCCATATTGATTCAATCCATCTTTTGGGGAGGTTGAACTAGATCCTATTCCTCCAGTCATGAGATCTGAGGATTGGGAGCCAAAAGTGGAAACACCTCTACCTGGCATGCAACATTTTTCCATATTTTACTCTCTTCCTTATTGGAGGCATCATAAAGTGACATATCTACTGGACCCAATGCATATATTCAAAAATGTGTCAAAAAGTTTGTGGAAACATATGATTCGAGATAGAGATACAGCAAAACCATGAGAGGACTTGAAACTGATGAAAAACAAAAGACCCTTCTGGCCAAAACAAAATCATGCCGACAAGATGATTTTACCAAAGCCACCATTGGTATTAACAAAAGCAGAGGCGGCCTAGATGAAGAGTGTTATTGCGGGTATGAAAACCCCAACCGGGTACATGCATCTCTTAAAGGGTGCCTTTACTTAGAATGAAAACTAAGTGATCTAAAGTCGCATGATTGGTACAAAATGATACATCTAACCTTATTTCCATGCACTTGAAGATTTGGAAACATTTTTGAACTCTTGTTTTAATTTTGCCAACACAGATTGTTACTATAGTATGTACTTCCAGGGGATGCAATACTAAAAATGCATGAAATGCCATCAACAAGCTCAGTGTATATGCATTTCTATGCACTTGTATGTCTACCCATTACCCTCATGAAAAGACAACCAAAGAGGACAAAAAGGACAACACATTAATGCACTGCCCTTTTTGACCTCTCAAGGTGTCTTTTCATGAGAGGTTCAGACTCTAGACACAAAACAAAGCCATGCACTACTGTACATGCACTTGATCTTAGATGCAACAATTTGTAAGCAAGGAGGGGGCTATTAGACTGCCCAAGGGGCCAAAATAGACAACGCGTTAATGCGCTACCTATTTTGGTCCCTCATGCAATCCTAGAGTATAGGCAGGATTGTCTTTGAATTTGACCTTCTTTACCGTGGTCGCTACCTAGATGCCTTTGGTCTACAAGATTTCATAAATTTTTTCCTTGTCTCTACGCTTGAACATTGGACTTGCATACTATATCTATGCTTGAACATTGAGCTAGATGAAGCCCGTGTTTTGTGGCAATTTCAAGTACAATGCACGGCAGTGGAAGGTAGGTTGGGTGGATATGGAAATAGGTATGCAGATGGGTAGGTAGAACTTTTCATGTCGTTGTTTCAATACATCTACCCCTATTATTGCTTGAATATCTCACATGGGGGGGAGGGTCTTGGACTGCCTGGGGCAGCAAAAGAGACAGCATGCTCTTTTGTTGCCCCAGGCAGTCCAAGAGTCCCTCCCTTGCATGGCTTTTGTTAAAGCCAGGATTTGCTTACGCACAGGATGAGAGGTCTACACGAAGAGTGGGTGAGCCAATTGCTTTAGATTTGAGGGCACACGCCAAAGTGGAGGACAATGCTTCTCTTGTGATATTGCTTGTCGGACATTGTGGAAAACATATTTGAGCTCAAATTTGTGGTCTACAAATCCTTCTAAGGTAGAGACAAGCTACTAGGGAAAAGCAACAAATAGCATGCTTGCTTTTGGCATAGTCATTGGGCACTGATCGTGAAAGCTCGAGAGTAGTATCACCCAGCCAATCACAGAAGGCATCAAGAGGGAACAAAACTAGGCTTACCGAAACTTAGAGTAGACTCCTTTAGCACAGCCTAGAAGCAACAAAGAATTCATGAAATCAACGTGAGAAACAAAATAGCCCTCTGATTAGCTCGAAATTGAGCAAGGAGGGAGTGGATGGAGGAGACTGAATGGTGAGGAGAGGGACTGACCTTCTACGCTCGGACGAGGATGGGTGGGAAGGGTGGGGGAGAAGCCGAGGCCTTTGCCGAAGAAGGCATGGGTGAGCTTACCAAAGGAGGAATGCATGCAAGTAGCAGACGACGAGGAGGTGGCCGTGGCCATGGAAGCTCCTAATTGAGCCACTGCAGATGCTGCCACCATAGCTAATGTTCTCTCACAGAAAAACACTCTCTTTGTTTGTGATAGTTTTGCTTCTACCAATGGTTGATGAATATGAAATGTCCTTCTTGTTTGGATTAGATGTTGAATGGCTTTCCAAGGAATGTGAGAGTGAACGAGAGGGAGAGAGAGCTTATGAAATAGCTTTTTTCAAAGCTACAGAAGGCCTCTCAATCCTCTCAATCAGAGGAAAGACGCACTTCATTTCCAAGATGGTGGGCTTGGGATTGAGAAGCCCATTCTCCTCTCCAATTCAAAGAACATACTGTGCTCGAATCTTGAGGCTTCAATTTTGAAATTCCCAGAATCTTACCAATCGCCAAATCAATTTACTTCACTGCCATTGTTTGAATGTCTTGCATAATTAAAACTACCCATAAACAAATTTGCACTACCTCTACCCATTCCAAGAAGAAAAATACTTGCATCTTAGACCCTCTCCATCGCAGCCTCCATTCAGACCCAAGCAAATCTCCATCACAACCTCCACTCAAACCCCCCCAAAAACCAACTACTCTACAGTCCTCCTGCATCCAAAATAGACTACAAACCCCTCTTTGCTACCCTTCTCTGCAACCTCCATGCTACATAGTTCGTACGCACGTCTCGATGCCCGCCATGTGTCTCATTTCCAAAATTCCACTACCAAATAGGCAAAGTCCCTAAGAATGAATGGGAAGTGTAATTTTCTCAAGATCCTAGTGTTCTCTAAAAGGCTATGGGTAGCACCATCAATTATTCATCCTCCATGCTACATTCTACTCTAGCACACCTTTCGTCTTCTCAGCCGGGTTGCTATCGCAAAGCAACACCTTTACCTCACAAACCATCTACTCCCAAAAATAGACTATGCTCACTACTCATCTTTGCAACTTCCATGTGACTTAATACCATGTCTCCAAGCTCGCCATCTGCCTAATTTCTACCCGCTTTCCCCTATTATACTAAAAACCTTCTGCTTTCCTTGTAAGTGCCATGGACACCTTTGGCGGCTTCCCCTACCAAAGGCATTGCTCTCTGCCAATACTCATGCAGCAGTCCATTCTGCTGTATCTCTTCATTATGGCAGGAGGTGACATTGCGTATGGTGAGCTTCTGAATTGCACACATGCAAATGAGTTTTCTAAAATGAAGGCTATGGTGCAGCAAGGAGAGGCACTCTTTGAACCATTTGAGCACTCAGATGGGAGGGAGAGTCTTGGACTGCTTGGGGCAACAAAAGAGGCTACCTCTTTTGCTTCCCCAAGCAGCCCCTCCCTTGCATGGTTATGGTCATTGAAGTTCAGAGGAGAAAAGAGGAGTGCTTACCTCAGAATCTCTTTGCTCCTCAAAGTTCGTTGCAGCTCGTTGCTCGTTAAACCTTCTTCTAGTTGCCCAGCTCTTGGATTATTGAAGCTCTTTGCTCGTTTCCTAGCTCCTGGAATATGGAAGCTCGCTAAAGCTCTTTGTTCATTGCCGTTTGGATCTTCTTTTGATTGCCTAGCTCTTAGATTACGGAAGCGAACAGAAGTAAACAGACCTGTAGGCTAAATTGTTGAACGTCGACATCGCTATATTTTCTCTTGTTCTCTGGTTGGTGTTGCCTAGTGCTACATCTTGGCTTTAGCATTTGAATCATGCCATTTTCAATTTTCATTCGCTTTGGAGAACATGAATCATTGACCATTCGTTATGACACTCCTTTCCTAGAGGTTTCATTGGTGGAGCTTAGGGGACAATTTCACATTGAGAATGCCTTTGAATAGTTCTCTTCATGTTGCACTCAAATCTGCAATTCGAGTGGAGAAGGTTACTGAGCTTCCTCTAACTTATGATGGATATATTCTCTTCGAACTTCCACCTATGACTAAGGGCTCACCAATGTCTGGAATGGAACAGAATGCTAATGGCCATGTTTGGAAAAAATATTCCACATGTTCGCAAGACTGCTTCAATGGTGTTGTGAGGATGAGTAGATGTTTAGGTTATTTGAGATGTAATTTGGATTGTCCTTTCCTTGAACGAGTGGAAGTTTTAAATGATACACAGTGGAAAGGAAAGCTTAGGATGCCTCCTCTACCTGGTCCCATCGATCCAGCTTTGGGGTCACTTGTGTGCAAGCATTGTGATGCAATACCAAAGTGTGTTTACCTATGCAGTGTTATTATATATTAATGATTTCCCCATGAATGAGTGAAGATGACAAGATGTTCAGTGCATGTAGGTTTCCATGACCATCCAGTTGAAAAAGGTAGAAGTCGCGAGCAAAGGAAATGCAAGTAGAGGATCTAGTTTCAATGCATGCTAGGTTGAATAGAAATTACTCTTGCAAAAATATCGAGGTGTCTATGGCACAAGACTTTGTGATGGATATGATGATATCAAAAGATGGGGTTGTTGTGGAGCCACTAGATGATCGAATGTTCAAAGAAGTGCTTGAAACCATTACACCAATGACATAGAGTAGGAGGTTTCAGAGAGTAGTGCAGAGAGCAAGAAGTGAGGCTGGAGGAGGGGATGGTGGAATGGATTCAATACTTGATTTAAAGAGGAGATGCATATATCCATACCTACAAAGTATCATTTTTCCTGAACAATTACAAGATGAAGAACAACCACATATCTTCAAAATGTCGACCATTGGTCCAAGATCAGGAGTTGATCTAGTGAATTGCATGCCGTGTGGTGGAAGCTTGGGATCTTAATGGGTTTATTTTGACCATGTGCATCGAGTGAGGGGATGGTCAACAATGGGTGCTCATGTGTATGACCCATTCATAAGGGAACTATTAGCTATAGCAATATGTGAATTCAAGGTGGAAGATAACCATGCTCAGGTCAATTCTGGGAGCTACTGAACAATATGATGGAGAAGAATGGTTTTGAAAAACCTCAATTCCATGGATTCATGGCAGATGGAGTAGGAGCAAATTGGCTGGTTGTCCGCACTGTTTACAATGGTGGACTCTTGTGAGCCCTCCCCCAACTCTCGTGAGGTCTCCCAAGACTCTTGTGAGCCCTCCCCCAACTCTTGTGAGCCCTCCCCCAAGCCTTGTGAGCCCACTTCCCAGTCTCGTGAGCCCACTCCCAAGCCCTAAGAGCATGAGCCTTTCCCTTAGCCTTCCCCTCAGCCTTCCCCTTAGCCTCAGCCTTCCCCTCAACCTTCCCCTCAACCTTCCCCTCAGCCTTCCCCTTGGCCTTCCCCTCCCCATGAGAGCACTCACCTAATCGAGCAACATATCTTTGAGAACCTCCCTTTCCCTCAGCCTTCCCCTCCCCATGAGAGGACTCCCCCGCACAAGCAAAATGTATTTGATAACCTCCCGAACATAGAGAGGCTTCCTGAGGGCCAATAGACTGCTAGTAAGAGCACAATCTTCCCTCTCCTGAAAATACATCCCATCGTAGAGATGGTACCTGTGCCCATAAAGAGGGTAAAGCAGATGCCAAGGAAGCCCCATCCCAAAGAAGGACAAAGCTTGGGACATCTGTGAGAGGAGGATTTGGAGGAGGATCAATGCAAGAAATCCAAGGTAGACATGAGGCCATGGGATCATGTTTGGGTACCTGTAAAGTCTCCACCAAGAGTCAAGAAGCCATACAATGCAAAGCCAAGAGCACGGGCCCTAAGGGAGATAAGACAAATGTAGAAGACCACTGACAACCTGATCCCACGTGCTACCTTCCAATGTGTGGTATAAGAGATAGCACATGGATACAAGGACGACATGCAATTCAACACAGGAGCTATGGGGGCACTCTAGGAGGCTGCGGAGCAAGTGACCACTGCTCTGTTTGAGGATGCGAACTTGTATCTAAGGCCTAAGGGCCGATCTTTTTTAATAAAATATATCCACATTATCTACACAAATATATCCACATTATCTACACTATCGCATTGTTGTGTATTCTCCATGTTTATGACTGAAGTAACTGATCATACTTTAATGTAAGTTTTGAAGTCTGTCAAATCCTGAAGGAATTTCACCATCATGTAGAAGGGAAAAGTGTGCGGGACATCGCCACAACCCTAGAAATCCTAAAACCCACCACGGCATGAATTTGGGTATTATGGACTTGCCAGAATACCCAAATTCATGCCGTGGTGGGTTTTTTAGAATTTCTAGGGTCCTTGCGACATCCCGGACACTTTTCCCTTCTGTGCGACGGTAAAATTCCTTTAGGATTGGACATAAATAAACTTTCGATACCTAGAATTGGTGAAAATGATACTAAATTGGCTAGAAATGTATTAAATCATCACAATTAAAATGATGGAGAAAATATATCATCAACAACTTAAACAAAATTTAATGGAATTCATGACGAGCAGTGATAACTTAAATAGATAATAAAGACATGTAGTCATGTATCCATTGAAATATGCATTTAAATATATGTTTATATATACAAAAGGCCTCACAGGCTATCTTTCTTCTTAGCTATTTGTGTACATTGAGAATAGGGGTCTTTGAATCCCCTAGTGTATTCCTAGATATAAGTCTAGCCGCAATAGCAACAATAACATCCTCCTCTCCCACTGCTAAAGACATAGCTATTGTGCCGTGCCATGAATGTTTGATCCAAAGGCATTAATAGAACCAGGCGGTGTACCAAAATGACTTTGTCTACATTCTGAGTAATGGAGGAGTAATGTTGGAGTATTTGATAGCACGTGACAATTCCTTGCACTTCAGCACCTCCAAAGGACCTTGGGAAAAAAATTTTCTATGAAAGACGACAATATGCTCTACGACTTTGCCAAGGTAATGGGCCAAAGAATGATCTCGCCCAAATGCACTACAAAGATTACCCCGTTGAGATGAGAATTCATCAAGCTCAAACACGTCCTACAACAATTTAACAAACATTAGAAGACAGACAAAGCAAATTATACTGAAAGAACATCAAAATAAAAAATATTGTTCGAACTTACCACTACAGCATCATCAACTTCTATCCCTTCCTCATTTGCAATGTTGATGGAACCAGGTGCTGTGTGATGTTCCATTTGGGAGGTGGATGCTTTCTCCTGACCTGTGTTGGAGGTGGAAGCTTCTACATGAGAGGGTTGTGCATCGTATACAGACATGTCTGCCTCTCTCATTGAAACCAGCATTGTCAAGAGAAACTCTTCCATTTTTTGGTCTTTGGAAACCTAAAACCCTAGGGTCTTTGACACTTGTGTCAACATTGAACAGACTCTGAGTGCCTCATCCTCTCATAGTCCAAAAAGAACCTCTATGCCATGGAGGAATACCTACTCTTCTCCATCGATGATGAGGGGGGACAAGGACCATAATTTTGATTTTGGGTCAGCGGTCTGCGATGTAGATTCTTGCTCTACTGGGGGCTCCTAAAGTAGGCTCAATGCTTGAGCTGCTTCGATCTCCTCTGTTGCATCGTCAATACTCTCTTCCATGTACATGTTTGAGTCTAGTCTAGGGACAACCAAATCAATAGTTCTACTAGAGGGGGTGCTAGACGATGAGGCTTCTTCTTCTAAATTTCCTTCTTGGAGAAGGAAGATGAATGTCATCCCCCATGAAAGGAATTTGGTGCCTATATTTCCTATGATCCCCGTGTCTAGGATGTCTTGAACTTTGACTATCCTAAACCCTTCCTCTATAAGGTTGTCACAAAAGCAGGCCAAAAGCTTTACAAACTTGGGTTCCTCTATGAACAGATACTTTATGTAATCTATGGGAACCCATCTCTTTGAAGAGTGGTCAAGTGTATAAGCAAAATTTGATTAATTATCTTGCATGTAAAGGATGAGATTTGAGAAGTCATCCTTGGCTTGCATATATGTGCCTAGGACATCTAAAGTCCTATCAAACACGAAAAATAGCCCTTCCTCACAATCTGCAAATGCAGTTCGTGAGATGAAGTCATAAAACACAGTTCTAGTTGATTCCATGGCAAATAACAACAGAGCTGATTGAGGGAGTAGCTTTTGAGGATGGGAGTTTCTATGGCCCTCTAAACATGAAAGTGAGAATGTGATGTAAAAAGGGCTCTTACCCCTTAATATATATCAAAACCCTAAAAATTAAAATTAATCATAAAATCCCCAAATTTTTTGAAAAACATTTGCCATGAACTAAAAGGAGAAAACATTAAAAGAAATAACATTTTAATTTAATTGTCCATCATCTTTTGAAGCAATAAATAGGATTTGATAGACAAAAAATTAAATGCTGCACTAGTCAAACACATTGTTAGCAATCTTCAAAGTTGCAGGAGGAATGAAATTGGCACTATGCATGCACTTCTCCACATGGCGACTGATCTTACTATTAATTAAGGTAACATAGAAGGACTCTAACATGCTGTCCTCCATGACCAATAGGCGTTCTTGCACGTCCCGTAGAGTCCATTGTGATGTGACATTCACATTCTTGACATCTCCCTCTTCAACATCAATAGACAAACTTATCCCGGTATTGTCTTCATCATTAAAGTTTAGGGGAAGCCACAGGCCACTTATTTTCTTCCAGCGCCTGTACTAAAAAGCTAAATACAACATTTGGCATGACAAACGGTATCTAATAACCACATTGTCTTTACATGCATGACATTGAAACACATCACCATTTTGGTCGCCTGACCTGGTTCCCCAATTCATCCCAATTAAATATTCAATAGCATTTTCATCTACACGCTTGCAAGACCACATAGTTTTTGTTCTATGCATATGTATATTATAAAATAAAGAACAAAAAATGTGTAGAGGCAATAAACCAAGATAACCTTGCCCATTTGGATCCAAATGTAAACTTCATGGCCATGCCCATATCCTTTGCAATCTTGCCCTTGTACGATTGCAATGTCCTCGAGTCCACATTGCTGCAATCCATGTCTTGAAGTTGTGGTGGTGCAATGGCTTGTAGATGGGATGATGTCGTTGGAGTGATGTATGTTGCATTATACCAATACACATTCTTGATTCGCAAAGAGGCCAACTTCTCCCTTGCATGCATTTGCTGACCTAAATCCTCATGAATCATAGTGAACTTGCCTATGAATGATTCAACTGGCTCTCACTCCTCGAAGTACGAAGCGAAAACATCTGCCACCATGAATAAGAGATCTTAGAAACCAAACACAAAATTTCCAAATGGACTTATTACACTTACAAGTGAAAAAGGTACATAGATAGAAAGGCTCATAGTGTGATGGTATCCTAGATTGATTGAATGATGGAGGAATCCACATATCTTTTCCCATGTAAACATGTTGCACTTTTGTGAGCCATCCTTTCTTCCCAAACTTGAACTTCAAGATGCACCCCTTCCACTCATGCAAGATGTCACCTCTCTTGCTCTTGGGAAGCTTATGTGGACCTTTGGTCGATCCTTTCATCACTGTCGAGTCATTTAAGCTATAGATGCAAGGGATCCACTCATCCAATGCATTTCTAGTATTGTGGAAGACTATTGTGGAAGACACAAGAGGTCACAACATTGTGTGGTCTTATAGCCTTGCTCCTCACCATGCTTGCAGAGGTTGCAACAACAAGAATGGGACTCCTACATAGGACAATGCAGCTCCAACAGAGGGACAAAAGAGGGAGAAGGAGAGGGATAGAGCAATAGCAACAGAGGCACACGAGAAGGAGAAGGAGAGGGACAAAGCAGATTTAAAGGCACAAAACAAAGAGAAGGAGAGGGACAGAGCAGTAGCAATAGAGGCATATGAGAGGGAGAAGGAGAGGGACAGAGCAGCTCCAACAGAGGCACAAGAGAGGGAGAGGGGAGAGAGAAAGACAGAGAGAGAGAGAGAGAGAGAGAGAGAGAGAGAGAGAGAGAGAGAGAGAGAGAGAGAGAGAGAGAGAGGAGTTGCAGCAAGTAGGCCAGAGCAGGAGGGAGCGGAAAAAGAGTGGGAAGAGGAAAAATGCATGGGATTTGGTTCAAATGGAGTGATTTGGTAGGCTGGACCAGAACAGTTTTGGGCTCATGTGGGCGAGGTGCACCTAGTAGGAGGGTCAAACATGGGTTAAGAGGGGGGGGGAGATGGTTTGGGTGGTCCCTAGTGTAAGGGGAGCAACCAATAGGGGCTCTCTGTAGGCCTGCCCACACTCCACCTCAACATACCATTGCCCCACACTTTCTAGCATTCTTATTGGTACACCTCAAATCACTCTCTAATCCCTTGAAATTAGGAAACACTAATTGGAGGCCCTTTTGAGACCGCATTTCTCCCCTAATGTTGGGTGACAGTTTGATGGGTGTTAGCTTGATGGGTTGAGCTAGAGATATAGTGGGTCTAGGTGATGGAGATGGAGCTATATTGGGTCAGTGTGATAGAGCTAGTGAGGTTGTATAACACATGCCTATAGGGAGGAAGATGAAACTCAAGATGGAGATGACAAGGGGGATGATTAAGTCTAGCATCTTCATCTAAAAATAGGTATATGCAATCACTAGATACTTAACTCACTAGTCTCTTAAAGATCGTTTTTGGCATGTGTGGCTGACAAGTGTGACTTGTAGAGACATCTGTGCCATCTCCTCTTATTTTCACTTTCTCCATCCATTCAATAGTTTTGATCTACATCTTCTTCGTCATCTTCATCTGGGCAACACTTTAGGTCTACCACCATCATCCTCGCCTAGCTACACTTGCGCAAAAGCCAAGGAGAGAAAGGATACAGGTACTTAATACACCACAGTCTTGATCTACCTTTCCAAGTGTTTTCTTGATCTATCGAATTCCACTGCATCAAATATTAGGCATTTGCTTCATCTTTTGCATGATCGACTATTTTCTTTAAGATTTATCTGAATTTGTCTCGACCTGATGCTTTATATCCATGGATCCTAGAGATTAATAGTGTATGGCCAAGGGGTTTTCTTGAAAATGTGATTTGAGTATTATATAGCTTAGGATTACCCCATATCGCATTTATGAGCAAATCTTGTTTCTATTGCTAGAAGTTATGATTTGCATAGATAGAATGCTTTGCTAGAAAACACGATTTTATTGTATTTAACTAGAAAGACAATCATATCACATTTATCTACAAAGTTTCAAAGAGGAGGAGCTAACCATTTAGGTGATGCAAGTGAGGTAGCAAGACCAGTCAAGAAGACCATTAACCTCTTAGCTTATGCTGTAAGGGAGTAGGAATCTCTTGATAAGAATTTATTTTCCAGTGCTTCTATTTCTTTTTAGCTATATCTGCATGACTCAAATTTAATTTTGTATTTCAAGAGAAGAAAGCCCAATGAAAAGGGTTCAAATGAAGGTGGACAGTCAGTTGCTAAGGGAAAGGAGGAGGAGGAAACGAAGTCACCCCAACTACAGCTCCTTGAATTCCTACAAAAGTTAGAATGCCAAATGTGGTATCACAAATACCATGAGATGTTCAATAAGGAGAAGGATTTACAGTCTCTTCTGACATAGCACAAGGATTTTCTTAAAGAGGTGTATGAATCCTTCAACAAGCTGGCACTTGAAGGATCAAAAGTTGACACAACAGTAAGACTTTTGTACATATCAAGCACATTGCCGCAAATAACAGGATGAGGTATCAAAGGCACAAGCTCTTTGATAGTTTTGAGGACTACCACAAGGGAATCTACACTGTACACAAGGGCAATTGTAGGATACTTGAAGAGTCACTTGCATTTGCCATGTATGTACACACTATGCTGATGGATCAGTTGAGGACTCTATGAGGAAGAGGAAACATAAGATAAGTCAGACCTATGAGAGGTGGAAGAGAAGATTGACCCAAAAGAGGAGGAGCTTGCAGCTACAGCATTGGATCTAGTGGCCTTAAAAAATGACACCCTAAGAGATGCTGTCCTAGTGGATGATGTTGAGGCTGAAAGCTCTGACCTCACTGTGCCCATTATTCCCTCTTTCAATATTGAGGGAAAAGAGTATGCCTTGTTGTATGACATACAGTGCCTAATTAATTTGAGAGAGGATTATGAAATTGCCCTTATTGCACAATCTTGCAGGGTTGACAAGGAAATAAGGATTCATGATGATCCTTTGTTAGAGTTGGAGGACAAATTCAATCCTTTGGAAGAATTGTCCATCTATTTTGAGCAAACCAAAATGTATGAAGAGGTGGATGAGACAATCTTCTAGAAAACCCAAGCACAAATGAACCTCACAACAAGCTTGGATATCAATTAGAGCTCCGAGGGGAATGAGGGGATGGGTATCTCCTTGTTTAATGATGATATACTTGAGAAAATGAGAATATGAAGGTAAGGTACCTACCTTTCTTGAATTTGGAGTTTAGATATGCAATTTAATGGTTTGTTTTAAATATAAGTGTGTTTCCCGTATGGCAGTTGTTCATTGAAGATGACACATTCCTCCTGAGGGTAGCTAGAAGTAGAATTCCTGGGCTTGGTAAACTATCAAACCTTTCTCATTATATTAAAGAACTATCTGCTACAAAGATATTGATTTTTAGCACATTCTGATAGAGAAGGTTCAAGAGCTAGTTACTTTTTGACATATACTGCTTGGGAACTAGCTTGTATTGTAAAGGATCCCCTCTCCTTAGAAGGTTATGGAAAGCATAAGCTCATAAGGAATTGAGAGCCTTCTTTGGTGGCCCTTCCTAACAAAATAGATGAAGAGAAAACTGCGACAACAACAACTCTTGCACAAGATGAGAAGAGTTTGATTGATCCTCAGCTCAAGAAAAAAAGGTCTCTAATAAGTCACAAGATGGGTTCCAAGCAAAGTTGGCAAACCATTGGAAGGATAGCTTGTATGGCATTGTATATTTATTTCAATGGTTGCATACAATGACTTCTTATGAATGAAAGATCCAAAACATTGTCCATTGCGAAAAAAATTTTGTTACATTTAATGACACATATTGATGAACAAGGTTTAGCACTTAGCTTCTATCTACCCATTTGTGGTTTATAAATATCTTTGAGTGTCTCCACTAAGCATGTCTTTGTCACAACAAGACAAAGCAACTATAGACATGCTTGATAGATGCGAAAAATAGTGAGCGCATCTATAGGCATTGCTAGAATAGTGAAAATATCGGTTGCAAATTTAGATGCAAAACAGAGAATAGAGAAAGTGAGATTTTGATGCAGGCTGATAAATGAACATCACTGCTTCTCAAAAATTTTCCATGATTACCAAAGCACATAATTTTAATAAAAATATCAATGCTTTTTGGCAAACCCACATATACAAAAATTAAGTGAGGTGAGAATGAGACAATATGTAAAATAGTTTTACCAATATCAATGATGGGCTATAGTTCAATCTCATCCTCAATGAGTTCAACCATTGCCAAACTATCTACTTCAAAATCCAAACCAGTGTTGAGATCTACAAATACATTCAGCCACTACTACTTGTGCTACTAATGTGCTCATCAAAATCAACATCACCAATGGTAGGCTCGTCCTCATGAGTATTGGCCTCAATATCTCTATCTCCTATCTCATGATCATCCTTCTCTCTCGTATCATGGTCATCATCACCTCCATGGCCATGATCATCCTCCATACGCTCCATACTAGTAAATGTACTATACATCACTTTGGAACATGGCATAATAGGTATGACATGCCACCACCTATTATTATCCACCATTGGTTTTGATAGACAATCTAATTCAAACACAAATACAACTATGTTATTTTCCTTGCATCTAAGGTATCAAATATTTAAAAGTGAGTATTTTTATATGTGTGTAGAATACCTGTTCACATTGTTGTGGTAGTACTAGTATGTCCTTCTTACTTTGCCAAAACTTTGTGGAGTCAATAGTTACAAAGCCACTTGCATGGCATTTCATTGTTGCATTAGGGCCTCTTTCCACCACGTCCTTAACCCACTTTACATCCAAAACATACACAAAGAAGCGTTGAAAGTCAAGCTTAATAATATATTGGATTATGCCACAATAATCATCCTTGGCTCCATTGGCTCCCACAAAGCTAGCAATGATGCCGCAATCTTGTATGTTTCTCTTATCATCAATCCATTGTGTTAAAAAATGCTTGCCGTAACACCATATAGCATTGAACATAGTACACGACACCAAGAAAAAATCAATTAAATAAGCAATCTAAATTGTTGAAAGCTCCTAACTTATGCATAACATTCTATACATCAACCTTGCTCATGCATCCCCTAGCATACTCCCATTCTTCCATTGTGATATGCATCCCCTTGTCTCTCTCTGCTCTCTCCATTTCGTCAAGTAGCCAATCCACATATATATCCTTTGGAAGTGCTCTTAGATGCTAAGGGTATGGCACATGAGATCCGTGGTATGTATGAAAGAGGGCCCTTTTGTGAAGATAGTGGGAGAGAGGGAAGGAGTCTCACTTGCAGCTTTCTCACATACATAATGGGGGAATACACACACAGGTGGAGGCTGAAAACAGTTTTCCTCTTCTTAGTTGTGAAAGCCAAAAGAACTCAAGTACAAAGAAATAGAAGAACCCTATATGTGGGTCTCAAACCAAACTCAACTAACTAAGGTGGCATACTAACTGAGCCACAAACTAGAGTAGATAAGGATAGCTATCATCTAGCTATTATTCGTGGGCGGTGCACCAACCGCATCTGCAGCTAACAAGTCAGTGACATAAATACACAACATTCACCCTGGCATATCACGAGTGGAGCTTGATATCTCAACACTCCCCCTCGAGCTTAATCCCAATTCTTGCACACCAAGCAAGTCTCTGAACTTGCGCAACTTCTTTGCGCCCAATGCCTTCGTGAATATGTCAGCTACCTGATCCTCTGTGCTAACATAAACTAGATCAATAAGACCTAGTAAAACCTTCTCCCGCACATAGTGATAATGCACCTCAATGTGCTTTGTTCTAGCATGATAGACTGGGTTATTTGCCAAGTGTATACTGCTCATGTTGTCACAATAAATGACAACTGGCCCATCTGTAGACTGATGCATATCATAGAGTAGCTTATGCAACCAAGCTACCTCACATGCAGCCATTGCTGCACCCCTGTACTCAGCCTCTGTGCTCGACAAGGCAACTGTAGGCTGTTTCTTGCTGCTCCAAGTGACTGTAGCACTCCCAAAAGAGAACATATATCCACTGGTAAATCGTCTATCAGAAATACTACCAGCCCAATCAGCATCAATCTATCCATGCAACTGTATCTGAACCCCAGCCTCATAAAATAGTCCATACTGCAATGTGGACTTCACATACTTGAGTATGCGTCTAGCCGCATCCAAATGTGGTTTCCTTGGAGCCTGCATAAACTGACTTACCAATCCAACAGCATAGCTTAAATCTGGCCTGGTAATAGTCATATAAATCAAACTTCCTACTATGCATCTGTACATAGTAGGGTCTTCCAGAAGCTCACATGCATCTGAGCTTAGCTTCACATTCTGCTCCAAAGGAACTGAAATAGGCTTACAGCCTGTCATCCCATATTTGGATAGCATGTCCAATCCATACTGCCTCTGCAAGAGCTGTATCCCACTTGGTGATCTAATCACCTCAATGCCCAAGAAATAACGCAGCTCTCCCAAATCCTTCATCTCAAACTTCTGCTTCAATAGCATTTTCACATGAAGGATATCTTCATCACTATTACTTGTGATGATCAAATCATCAACATAAATGACAAGCAGCATAATCCCTTTCTCTGTTTTTCTCACATAGAGTGAGAAATCTGCCTTGGAAATCTGAAAGCCAATAGTGACAAATACAATCCTATCTTGTCAAACCATGCTCTAGGTGCTTGCTTCAAGCCATACAAGGCTTTCTTCAACCTGCAAACAAACTCAGGATGAATGGCATGAACATAACCTACTGGCTGCTCCATAAAGACCTCTTCTTGCAAATCACCATGCAAGAAGGCATTCTTTACATCCATCTGATGTAAAGACCATCCCTTTGATGCAGCCATAGCAATGACTGCTCTTACAGTTGCCATCCTTGCAACCGGACTGAATGTTTCTTCATAATCAATGCCATATGTCTGTGCATACCCCTTGACAACTAATCTTGCCTTGTATCTATTCACAGAACCATCTGCATTGTGCTTGATCTTATAAACCCACTTACAGCCAATTGCATTCTTGTCTTTAGGCAAAGGCACCAATTCCCATGTAGCATTTCTTCCAAGGCATCCATTTCTTCATCCATGGCTTTCTCCCATTTTTCATTTCCCATGGCTTGCTCAAAAGAAGTGGGTTCTGGTTCCTGTATCACTTTGACCATATAGGCATAGTGAATGGCTGTAAATCCATCATATTTCAGCCTATCCACAGGATACCTAGCTCTGGTAGACCTGCACAAAATAGGCTCACTTCCAGGTGCTCTCAAAACATCCCTGGTCTTCCTTACTCTAGGTGTAACAACAGAAGGGATGCCCAACTCATCATCAATGCTCTGTTCTGAGCCACTGGATTCACCATCCACATAAGAGTGACCTGCATTCACATCAAACATGGGCTGATCTACTTTCTCTTTTCCTTTCTGTGATACCTGCATACCACTATCTGCATTGCTTTGAGAAGATTCTCCTGATCTTAATCTGCCTGTCCATGGCGAAGTATGTGAACCACTGCTAGAGGACACTGCAGGTCCATTGATATTTTGTGACTGCTGCATTGAATTCTGTGCAGCATTACCATTTTGTGCATCTACATCAATCATCACATTTAATGGTTTATACCAGCTACTCATCTCATCAAAAACAACATCTCTGCTCACTGTAAACTTATGAGTAGAAGGGTTATAGCATCTATACCCTTTCTGCTGCAAAGAATAACCAATAAAGATGCACTTCTCAGCTTTTGGATCCAACTTGTACCTCAACTCATCTGGCACATGAACATAGGCAATGCACCAAAAAATTTTCAAATGAGAAATGTCTGGTTTCCTACCAGTGTACATCTCCTCTGGTGTCATGCCATGTATTGCTATAGTGGGAGTCCTATTCTTTATGTAAATTGCTGTAGCAACTGCTTCAGCCCAATAATAATCTGGTAGATCTTTTTCATTTAGCATGGCCCGAGATGCCTCTCCAATATGCTTGTTTTTCCTTTTTGCAAGTCCATTTTGCTGTGGGGTATGACTGCATGAATATTGCTACTTTATGCCATGCTCCTGCAGGAACCTTGCAAACTCATTTGAGAGGTACTCTCCCCCTCCATCTGACCTTAGGCATTTTATTTGCAGGCCTGTTTCTTTTTCAACCATAGCTTTAAAAGCTTTGAAGTGCCCAAACACTTTACTTTTCTTTTTGATAAAATACACCCAAAGTTTTTAGCTGAAGTCATCAATAAATGTGACAAAATAGTGACAGCCTCCAATAGATGCAGCTTTGTAGTCCACACATCAGAGTGGATTAATTCCAATGGCTTTTTACTCTCTTGAACATGCCTAGGAAATGGTTTCCTTGCCTATTTTCCAAATTGACAGGCTTCACAAACCTTATGCATTTTTGCAACCTTGAATTTAGGCAATCCTGCAACAATATTTTGGGCTTGCATTGATTCAAGTCGTTGTATATTAACATGACCAATGCGTTTATGCCAGATATCAATATCTGTAACTACACCGATCCCATGTGCAAACATTGCTGCACTCAATTCAGGCATGTCAGCATCCAACGTAAACATCCTGCCTTTTTTGTTTCCTTTTGCTATCAAGCGACCGTTATTTTTCATATCCTCAACAAAGCATCCATGAGGATTAAATCTGACCTGCAGGCCCTGCTCAACCATTTGACCAACAGAAAGCAAGTTCTTGGTGATGTTCGAGACATGAAATACATCAGACATGTATTTCTTTTTCCCATCCTGCATAGACAAAGGAAATTTACCAATCTGCACAATAGGATGTGTAGTAGTATCATCACCAGTCTCCACAAATCCTGGTTTTTCCATTTTCCTTGCATCTTGCATCCACTCTGCATGACCTGTCATGTGGTTTGACGCACCTGAGTCAACATACCACACATCATTTCGTTCTTCTACACTTGTCACAGAATTGGTCATGTGCTGCACCATAAATAGATGCTCATTTCTATCATCACCTTGTCTACTAGAAGATGCATAATTGCCTTGCTGCAATTTTCCATTCATAATGTCATTCTGCTTTTTGTAGCAGTCTTTAGCCATATGTCCCATTTTTCCACAGTAGTAGCATTCAACATTGCTGTTTGCATTTTGGCCTCTCTGCCATCCACCATGGCCTCTTTGGCTCCCCCTGCCTCTAGAGTTACCACGTCCTCCTCCATAGGACTAGTTTTCTTGAGTTTGCTGCATATTTTGATTTCTACCACGGCCTCCAGATCGACCTCCTCTACCTCTACCTCTACCTCTACCTCTGCCTCTACCTCTTCCAGCATTTGAGTAGAAGACAGTTTCTTTTGAAGTTCCTCCTGAAGAAGATGCACCCCCATTTCTCTGCTCTTCAGCAATTAGAAGAGCAAACAACTCTTCAAAATCAGGAAATTTTTTACGGACGGCAATGGATGTCTGAAACTGTGCATAATCCTTTCCTAGACCATTCAAGGTCACAGAAATTAGATCATCATCTTCCACTGGCGACCCAATGGAAGCAAGTGCATCTGCAATTTTCTCCCGGGGGATTCACAAGGGAAAACTTATGATATCACATGAGTGTACAATAGGGGGTTTTTTTGAAATGAGGCATAAGCTTATACATTAGCAGTGGGGGCCCTTTTTTTTCCCCCAATATTGAATTTAAGCTAGGGGGGCCATGTCATATTTAAGAAGGGGGGACATAATATAGGTTACCTTGGGTAACTAGTCCAAACAAGTTTGATTTTGTGTATGTTTTTTAATAGTCATAGGGAAAGTAACCTAAATTTGTTGTGTAATCTAAATGCTTGAGAGAGAATGTAGATTTAAGGAAAGGGGGGGACATAATGGAATTTTGGTGGTATCTTATAAGCTTAAATAGGGGTGTTTTATCATCCTACGTGGCTCTTAAAGAGGGGGTTTTCTTGAAGTTCATGCACGCAGGTGACGTCCCCCTTTAATGAAGAGTGAATCCCCCGAGAATTTTCTTCACCTTCATGTGGTAGTCATTTATGCTCAAATTTTCTCTCTGCACATTGTGCAACTCCTGTTTGAGCTGCATTTTCCTGGCTTGCGTATTTGTGCTGTACATTTTTGCTAAAGTATCCCATGCCTCCTTTGGCGTACTTGCATCCTGAATATGCACAATCATAGAATCCGAAATACTGTGACAATTTTGCATCAACAGGCAACAAGCACGATTCTGCAACTCCCAATATCTCTGCACACAGGCATACGATGCAATTTCTACAGCAACTTTTCACCGACCAGCCGAGTAGTGGTCGCACAGCAAAAACAGGGCCTTTTTCTGAGTGCCTGCGAAGAACTTCCACCTTCAAAACGGGCCCCGAAATGGCCTCGAATAAGAAAAAAAAAGTTACCAGGGGCTTTGTCCTCACTCGTAGCATATACTGCTCTCTCGCCACACTGCGAAGGGCATCTCAATCTAAGACAGTGCACTCTTGCACTTCTGGCTGTGCTACCTGCAGAGATTTGCTCCCAAACTCGAAATAGGAAAGCAACACTGGTCCTCTTACCAGGACACCGCGAACTTGGTTTGCTTTCTTGAGCTCCTTATCACGAACAAGGCTCTAATACCATGTGAAGATAGTGGGAGAGAGGGAAGGAGTCTCACTTGTAGCTTTCTCACATACACAATGGGGGAATACACACACAGGTGGAGGCTGAAAACAGTTTTCCTCTTCTTAGTTGTGAAAGCCAAAAGAACTCAAGTACAAAGAAATAGAAGGACCCTATATGTGGGTCTCAAACCAAACTCAACTAACTAAGGTGGCATACTAACTGAGCCACGAACTAGAGTAGATAAGGATAGCTATCATCTAGCTATTATTCGTGGATGATGTACCAACCGCATCTGTAGCTAACAAGTCGGGGACATAAATACACAACGGTCACCCTGGCATATCACGAGTGGAGCTCGATATCTCAACACCTTTCTCCTTGTCTTCTTGAGTTTGCATCCTCATATGTGGTCACCCATCTTTTCATCACATCACTGTTAAGCATGAAATAAAGGTTGATATTAGCAATATGAAAATGTTGCATGGAGCATTGATACGCTTCACATTTTGTATCCTATAAAGTATCTCACAAGCTTGCCCGTCTTGTAAATACAATCCTTCACGTCCTTCAATGCACTACGAGAAATGCTAGTAGGTAGAATGAAATAAACACATGAGGAATGATTGACTAGTTGCTTCTAATTCACTCACAAATTTGGAAGGAAAAATGTATTATGCACATAAAATACTTGGAGCATCTTGTGCCAATCATGAGATTTCAAGCCATATAATTGCTCTACACCTCTTTTCTTGCTCTTTGTGAAGGCCCCCTTCAAACACCTCATGCATCCAATGGGAGTACGAATTATAGTGATAGATCATTTCACCACCACCATCTCTAGCTTTAATAACCTCCACGGTGCATGAGGAAAAAGACACGCCCATTTGGACTCTCTTGTGGCTAAGCTTCATGCATCCTCCCTGTGGTGCGTAGATCCTCCCTTATGCTTGCTGGATCTCGTGTCCCATTCAAATGCTCCCAAATGGTAGATGCCACATTTTTGAAGATATGCATGGGATCAAGCAAGTGATTGATGTTAAGGTGGGACCAATATGGTAAGATAAAAGATGGAGTATCGAAACAAAAGCTGGTGTTAGCGTGCAATCTTTATTTCCATTCAATATAGCACATAATAGTTACAAACCCTTACCAACTCATGCCAAGTGGTGGAGGAGTCGTGGAACCGCTGTCCCAAATTCTCATCCAATCTCCTACAATGAGTGACTGTGGGGGGACTTCATTCCAAGGGGTGACTGTTGGCTCTTTCCTACCGCTTCCGTAGGAAGAGCTGGGTATTCTATGTTGCAGGGTTCCGAGGCTTTTTGTCACCTACAGATATATTGGAATTGTCGTTGTAGTATATTTGTAGCTTAGGACCTCGAGTCGTGTTCCGGTGAGAGACGTAGGCTTAAGTGTGGTGAGTAAACATAATGCAAGCATGTGTAAAAGGCGCGTAAACCATTGTTGTTGGGGTAATGAAGGCTTCCGCCTTCATTGGGGGTTGTAGGGTTTAGGAGGAGTTTAAGGGTTCAGAAGGAGGTTCCAGGGTTTAGAAAGAGTTCAGGGTTAGAAAGAGTTCCAGGGTTCAGAAGGAGGTTCCAAGGTTTAGAAGGAGTTCAGGGTTAGGAGGAGGATCCAAGGTTCAGAGTAAAGTACATGGTGGAGAACTCGTCTCCCTCGTAGATCATTGAGTTTAAGGGTTTAGGAAAGCATAGGAGTGGGAGAGGAAGCAGGTGTAAGAGCATGGGTGAAGTAAGAGAGAGAGGAGGAAGGAGGAGGAGGAAAGAGGAGGAGGGAGAGGGAGGAGAGAGGAGGAGGAGGAGGAGGGAGGAGGAGGAGGAGGAGGGAGGAGGAGGGAGGAGGAGGAGGGGGAGGAGGAGGGAGAAGGGAGGAGGAGAGGGAGAGGATGGGTTGCAGGGTTGGAGGAGAGGGGAGAAGGGTTGCAAGGTTAGGACATGCTTTTGGACGTGCAGTGCAAGGAAGCATGGACACTTGAGACAAATGCTTGGAATACCAATGTAGACTCAACACAATGCCCCAAGAGTGCGGGCTTCATTCCATTATGGGGTATTTATACAAGTTGGAGAGCTTCCCTCTCTGCATGTAACACAAAGTCGTATCACAAAGTTGTAACACAAAGTTGTGTCACAAAGTCGTAACACATTCTCTCTCTTCATGTAGAAGATGTAACACAAAGTTGTTACACAAAGTTGTTACACAAAGTTGTTACACAAAGTCGTAACATAAACTTGTAACACAAACTTGCAACACAAAGTTGTTACACAAAGTCGTAACATAAAGTTGTGTCTAGAAGTTGTAACACAAAGTTGTAACACCTTCTCTTTCTTCATAAGTTCATGTTGGCACAGAGTCAACATACCCCCGGATCCATTTTATTACCCGTCCTCGGGTTATGGCTTATTGCGATCACGTACCTGGGTTGCCATGTTTTTAGTCCAGTGGCTGTGGAACTTGTGTCGTGCCAGACGGTCCTGCTGTAGAGCCTTAGCACCATACAATTTTTGCGCAGTTTCCAGGTAGCCTGTATCCACCATTTGCTCGAACAGAGATATGTGGCGTGCCTCCAAGAAGATCACTCTTTGGTATAGTCGGCTTGTAATCTGAGCATCAATCCGTTCATTGGGATTAAAGCTGAGTGGAGGCAAATGGGAATCAAGGTAACAAGGGACCTCCAGAATTAATGCTAATGTTTTGCAGAATATGGCACTTTGGCGAAGGAAGCGATCAATGTTGCCGCGCATTGTTTGTTCATGCTGCTGAAGTGCTCGGATCATGGCGCCTTGGATAGTCCATTCTACACCAGAGTAGGATTCGATCATTGGCCAATTAATGACTCGATCTTCAGCCAAAGTGTGTATGTTGGCTTCCCATCTTTTACGCCGTGGAACTGCATAGAACTTGGGATGGGTTCTGAGACATGGAGGTGCCCATAAGTACTCCTTTAAGAAGCTTACATCAAAGAGCTTGGGACGGCGCCAATCAGGTTGTGGATCCAATTTGCTAATCCAAGCTTCACTTATTTGGTGCTGACGAAGATTGGTAGGGAAGTTACCCAGGGTCCATCCACCGCGAGTTTTCATATCAGGATATTTGCTCCAAAATTCCTTGATGGGGTTACTGGGAAGTGGTATCTCATCAAAATCATACTCATCATTGGAACTTGGCATGGGTGTACGAATTGGATTATCCGGATCCTGATATTCAAAATCAAATACTGCATCATTTTCTGCTGATGGCAGCACTAGAAGTGTCGGAGGTGATGACGGGGCCGGGAGAGAAGCAGGGGACATGGGGGAGAAATATGGCTGAGTGATAGTGGCGAAAGGGGGAGCAGAGGGGAGGGGGGGAAGAAATGGGCAAATGGTTTGAGCAGCTTGGTAATCCTCAAGGGTAGGATTAGCAAGGGAGGGGAAAAAGCTAGGTGTGAGGGGCTCGTAAGTTTGGGACTGTTGGGTAAGTTGAAAATGGTGAGAGGCATGAGCAAAGAGACGATGGAGGGAATAGATGTTAGGATGAAGCTCGGGGAAGGTTAAGAGGGTAGCAGCAGCAAGGGGAAGTGAGGTTATGATGTTGGCAGAAAGAGTGGTTAGATATGGGAAGTTGGATGTGAGATAGGCCTTGTCATCGTCCGACACTTCTTTTTGCTGGTGCGATGGGATGATCAGCTGCATGGGTTGGATGCCCGTTATGTCATGCCGTGCAAATAATAGGGATGGCCTTTGCAGCAACGGCAACAAACCTGCAATAACCCTGAGGGGAGGACTACCCATGAGGCAGGCATATGCAATGAAAGCATCTGTCCTGAGAGTTATAAACCCGGCATGTGTAGACAGGCAGAAGATATTCTTCTCATCTTCAGACAAGTCTTGGCAAATGATGCGCAGGGTTTTAATCCCGATGGATCGTTTCCAGTCGATTGTTGGATGAGCAGCTATGATCTTGAGTTGGAGTTGCTTCCATTGGATCAGCACGCGTGCGTGGAGGTGATCTTCCATTTGGAGAGCAGTCACAAGCTCTTCATACACCACGGTTGTGCATTGTAGTGGGTCGTCATTGTCTTGCAAGGCCTCATTGTTATGCACCAGCAATTGGAGTTCAAGCTTGGAGATGGCTATTTTTTGGGAGTGCATCTCATTCATCTTTTCTTTGTACTGATGGTAGATGCTGGTGTATGCCTCTTTAAGCTTTTTCATTTGCAAGGTGACCTTTGCCTGTTGAGGGATGTCTTCAGTGGTATTGGACCATTGGTCCAAGAACTGGGCTTGTAAAGTGCTGGCCTCTTGAACAAGTTGGTCTTTTAAGAGTCGGCATTCCCTTGTAAGCTCATCAATGCTAAAGGCACGTACTGCCAAAGATTGTTGCATGTCTTCTAGCTTGTCCTTGCATTCCTGGAGCTCGTCTTCTTTGTGAATGAGAGTGAGTCGAGCTTGTGCCACTTCCTCTGTTTGTTGCGCATGTGCAGTTGTCAGGGAGTTATAGGAGGTCTGTAGGATTGCCATGGCTTCGACTGCCGCAGTCAGCTGTGTTTGACTTTGATGGAGGTTGGAGGTCACATCCCTTACGGCCTTCTCTTGAGCTTGGAGAGCCTGGTTCATGCGCACTTCTTCTACCTCCTTCTCATCTATCTGTGCCCGAAGAGCCTTGACCTCGATGGCGATTGCCTGGAATTGGTCTTCGATTTCTGATGCCGTCTGCCTTTCCAATTCTCTTGCATATGCTTCCTTAGCCAAGCTAGTGAAGAGTTCGGACATTTGGATCATTTGGCTAGCTTGATGCTGGAGAATGACAGATGGTGATGAGGTCTGGCGATATTGCTGATACAAGTGGTGCCCATGTAGCCATCCCGAGGGTTCTGTAGTACTTGAGGGAGGTTGTTCCAATGGCATTTCACTCCCTTGTGGACAATAGTCATACTGCTGATCTGGCATGAGCTCTCCTTGAGGCTCATCGACTGGCATGATGTCGATGGGCGGTTCGAGTGCCGATGTGGTCTCAAGCTCTGGTGCTGATCGTTCCTCAGGTTCGGGTGCCAACCTTGTCTCGAGCTCGGGTGGGTGCTGTTGGGGGAGACTTAGTGGTTGCAATTGTGCACCGAGCTGAAGCATTTCCTGAGGCAATTCTGCAATCCTGCTTTCCAAAATAGGTACTTCTGTTAAGGCATCTGTACTTATCAATGTGATAGCTGGAGCAGTTGATGATGGCTCCCATACTGGTGAGAAGGGTATGTCCAACTCCTCAATTGGCTTTGGAGACTGGGGCAGAGTCATTTCTCTTTGTTGGAGTTCCTTTTTGATGATGATAGCCAATAAGTGCGGAATTTTACATTTCTGGCCTGAAGAACCATCGAGTTTTTTGGTAAAGAAAATGACAAAGTGTTGGACCCAGTCTTGTTTGAGCTTCCTACTCAGCAAAACAAATGTGCGGAGTGGAAGGGAGCGTTCCTTGCCGTTCTTTATTCCCAGGATGGTGGATAGAAATTGTGCTGCTTCCTTGAGATGAGGGTCAAGGATTGTGCGAAGCAAGATGCCATCTCTATGGATCAGGGTACCCTTGGTGAGGAGAGTCTGTACTTCAATAAACTTTGCATCCGCAGACCTTTTAGGGTATTCGCCACCTTGCCTTGGCAGAGAGAAAGCCCGTTGAATGACTGTACTGTCGAGGATAATGTTCAGTGGGCTCTGCTGTACAGTGATTGTACCGTACTTGCCATCTGTTGCATTGCTGGAGTAGTAAGAGTGGAGAAAGTCCTTGATGTAGGTGGTCATGATAGGACTATCCTCCAAGGATTTGAGGCTCTCATGCAAATTGCCTAAACCCCGTTGCTCTAAGTAAGATGTTGCTTCTTGGGAAAGAGCATAAGTCGAGGTGGGTGGCCAGACAAGTTCCAATGATTGGGCCTTGTTAACAGTTGTGCACGCCGGCTGTGACTGGGGTGGCATTTGTTCTGCTTGGGCATGCACTGAATCTTCTCCGGAGCTATCGCTTTGGACCACAAACGTCTGTGGTCTCCGTGGTTGAGAGGATGTAGATGGCTGCGAACTCGGGAGGGGGTCTCGTGGTTGTGGTGGTGGGCTCTTTCTGCGCATCCTCTTTAGTGGCGGCATCTTTTCTGAACCTGCATCCATGTACATGTAGTGTACCATTGATCATTACATTGATTGGCATGCCTGTATGACCTTTCTGTGTGGGTGTGGGAGAGAGATCTCTTTTTTTTTTTTTTTTTTTTTTAAAAAAAATATTTAAAATAAATACATCTTTTGAGAGGGTGGAATGAAAGTGTGTTGTACAATTATTCATGCAATCATCTATGTGTCTAAGCGAAAGCGTGTGAGTGCACGTGACCTAGTAGCTAAGTAGGGACTAACTATATGCTTTTTTTGCTGGGATTTTCATAGGGCAGCTAGAACTCATTCACCAATCCTGAGCTCTAGGTAAAATCGATTGAGGCTACCTATATGTGCGAAGACGTACATATGCAAGTGAGTGCTCGTGATACAATCTAATCCTAACTAAGGAAGACTTGGTTTCCCAAATCTTCGTTTTTGTCGGGGATGGCTCGCGTGTTGATGTAGTAGCGCTTCAGTCGGCTCCCGTTTATTGTTGTGTTGAATTGGACTCCATCGAGTGTTTCAAGTAGCACAGCGCCAATGGGATTCATCTTTCGTACCCGGTAGGGTCCTTGACCCAGATACTTCAATTTGCCCTTGTGTACTTTGGCATTGTATAACAGGACTAAGTCGCCTTCCTTGATGTCTTTAGCTTTCAGATTCCTATCAAACCATGCCTTTCTTCGACGTTTTTCTGTTGTCATGGCATGATAAGCGACTAGTCTTGTCTCTGTATGCTTTTCCAACTGACAGAGCCTTTCTTTCAAGGACTCATGATCACCCATGCGTTCCTGTATTGCGATGCGCAGACTTGGTATTATAAATTCAAGTGGGACCACGGCTTCAAGGCCGTACACCAATTGAAAAGGTGTGTTCCCTGTACTGACCTTGAATGTGGTTCTGTATGCCCATAAGGCTGCATTCAGTTTCTCTGCCCAATCAGAATGCTGCGGTTCTACTACCTTGGTGAGGATATTGCATATGATTTTGTTTGTGGATTCTGCTAATCCATTCCCTTGGGGGTAGTAGGGTGTGCTTTTTCTATGAATGACCATGAAGCCAGACAAGAGTTCTTGGATTACCTCATTGACAAAATGTGTGCCTCTATCCGACACAATTTCAAGGGGGCATCCGAATCGGGTGATCACATGTTCATACAAGAATCTTGCTGTGCTTTTGGCATCTGCCTTTCTGACTGCCTTAGCTTCAGCCCATTTTGTAAAGTAATCAGTGGCCACAATGATGTAGCGTGCCTGTGTGCCTTTTGCTACTGGATGTATGGGACCCACATAATCAATCCCCCATTTTTCAAATGGCTGTTGTGCAACAACTGTTGTTAGAGGATTGAAGTCTTTGTGTTGTGGTTTAATAGTTCGTTGGCATACATCACAGCCTTTTACATATTCATAGGCATCTGCCCACAGTGTTGGCCACCAGTAGCTTGCGAGGAGAACTTTTCTTGCTGTGGCTTCCCCTTGGAAGTGTCCTCCTGCAATGCCTTCATGGACTTCACTCAGGATTGGCAGGATCTCATGAGGCATTACACATCTTCTTAATATCTGGTCCTTGCCCATCTTGTATAGTTGTCCTGCAATGAGTTGATATGGTGCAGCCTTTAGAATCAATTTTCTGGCATCTACTGCTTTCATGTCAGGGGGTGGTCTTCCTGCCATCAAGTACCCAATGATATCTCCACACCATTCTAGAACAGCATCTATTTGAAATAGTGTGGCATCTGGTAAGTCATCTTCTACTCCAGTGGCTTCTTCTCCTGTCTTTACTCGAGACATGTGATCGGCAATGTAGTGTTGGGCACCTTTGCGGACCACAATTTTGAAGTTGAATTCTTGTAGCAAGAGGAGCCATCTGGTTATTCTTCCTGTGGTACACGGACGGTTCACAAGATAAAGCAATGCTTGATGGTCGGTGTAGAAGACAAAATCATTTGCAAGGAGATAGTGCCGAAATTTCTTTACACTGTACACCATTGCTAGGGCTTCTCTTTCTGTGGTTGTATAGTTGATCTCTGCATCATTGAGTTGTCGACTGGCGAAGTAGACTGGGTAGTCTTTCTTATGTTCACCAAGTTGACAAAGCACACTCCCAATTGCATACTTGGATCCATCAGTATGAACATGAAAATCAATATCCCAATTGGGAGATAGAAGGATGGGTGCTGTGATTAGGCGCCACTTTAAAAGCTCAAAGGCTCGGTCGCACTCTTCGGTCCATAAGAACTCCACTAATAACTTGTAAAGTGGTCTAGCTATCATGGCATACCGCAATATAAATCTTCTATAATAGCCGGCATGTCCCATAAAGACCTGTACACCTTTGGAATTTGTAGGAGGAGGCAATTCCATGATGATTTTGATTTTGTCCATGTCAGTTGCAATCCCATGTTGAGAGACGATGTGCCCCAAAACAACTCCGTGGGTGACCATGAACTGGCATTTTGTTGGATTTAGGGAGATGCCATACTCCCTGCATTTGATTAATACTTCTTCCAGACATTTGAAGTGGTCCTGTTTGGTTGAATGGATGCACAAATCATCCAAGAACACCTGTAGAAACTTATTCAAGAATGACTTGAAAGCTGTGAACATGACTCGCTGGAATGTGGCCGGGGCATTACAAAGGCCGAATGGCATGACTCTATATGCAAAAATACCCCATTCTGTAGCAAATGCTGTTTTTGATTGGTCTTGAGGAGCAATTTGTACTTGGTTATAGCCACTGAAGCCATCCAAGAAGCTATAAATTTCGGATCCTGCCACCTTTTCCAACACTGTTTCTGTTAAGGGTAGGGGGTAGTGATCCCTAATTGTGGCGGCATTCACATTTTTCAAGTTTACGCATATTCTGAGCTTCTTGTTGCGTTTAGGCACAATGACAATGGGTGAAACCCAATCAGTGTGCTCTATCTCGTAGATGAATCCGGCATCTAGGAGTTTTTCCAGCTCGTCATAAACCATGGTGCCATATTTAGGATTTGTGCGATAAGGTCCACATACCTTAGGGCGAGCACCTTCCCTTATAGGGATCGTGTGAACTGCCACTTCTGGTGAAATTCCTTTCATCTCTTTGTATGACCATGCGAGGCAGTCACGGTATTCCATTAGGAGGTCTTTGAGTTTGATTTCATCTTCTTGACGGAGCTGTTTCCCAATGAAAACCAACTTTTCTTCCTCCCCTTCAAGGGCGAGGTTTATTGTGCGTGTTTTTGCCGGTCCCTCATAGATTGGAGTTTCTCCAATGCTATCGGTTTCTTGAACTTCAGATTCTCTGATTGGTCTTGGCATTGCTATTGGTGCACTTCCACTTGTATAATTCTTAAAGTATTCTGGCACTGCTCGAAGATCGGCCTCTGATGGGGTTGAACTAGCCTGAGATGTGTCATGAGTACTGGGTGGCATAGTTGCATTAAGTAATTTGTTAGGCTCTTCTTTCCTTTCTTTTTCTGAAGTCTCTTGATCAAGCTTCATCCGCACATGTGGCTTATATTTCCGAAACTTCTTACGTTGGGTTGGGAACTGTGGGGTAACTTTTCCACTGGCAAGGTGTTTCCAAGTAAGGGTTCATGTGCTGCACATACTCCTTCCAGTCCTTCAGGGGACCATTCAAGAGGTGGTGGTTTTGACTTTGAGGGGACTGCCTTTGCAAGATACAATTCCACAATCCGTGTTTGGACTCGTTCGAATTCATTGAAGTGCTCGGCCTTGGCTCTTCTGCGATTTCCTCCTGCAGCTTTCTTGCGGGATCGTCTGCTGTTATGCAACTGTGGAGGTTCAACTTTTGGGAGCTCAACTGCCATTAGGGCATGCAGAATGGCTAGGTCATTATCAAAGATTTGATCTTCAATTGCAGCATTCGCAGCCTCTATTTCAAGGTCCCAAGGAAAATCGGAGTCATCATTGGTATGGGTACCTTCTTCAGGTTCAATATCCCATTCGAGGTCAGCCATAAAGAAAGGCATCTCTAGATCGATTGGTTCTTCATGTGTCGGTGGAGGATCAACCTGTAGTGTGTTAACATCTATCTGTGAGAAGATGGGGTCTAATGAATGGCAGTTGTCAATGGTTGCCAATGTTTGTATCCAGTTATTGACATTGCTTTGTGAGTCACCTGCTATGGCATGCTGTTGCAAGGGATCTGATTTGCTCGAAATTGTCGTGGAAGATGTGTCATCTAATGCTCTAGGAACAATGGGTTTAATAGCTCCTGTCCCCACATTCACCCTGACTGCAGTGTCTCGATTCTGGATTGTCAATCTATCCGTTCCCCAGTCATGGAGGACTGATGCTTCCCGTAACCAAGGACGTCCCAGTAAGATTTGATAGGATTTTTTGGGGAGATCCAAGATTGTGAATTGAAGGGAAAAGCGGACTCCTGCGATCTTTGTGGACACACCATTCACTATTCCCAAGGGTTTAGCCCGTGAATCATCGGCAAGGCGTATGTTGAAATTAGCCTTTTGCATTGGTGGGAGACCCCATTCTTCGTAAAGCTCCTTTGATAGGACATTGACACCTGCGCCACCATCCACTATGGCTTGGATTTCATTATATGCCTTGTGGATCAAAGGCACAGTGATGTTGCGTATGTCATCTTTCTCACCCATCCGCACAGGGATATCATCAATGTCGTTCATAGGTGGAGAGGGATTTGCGAGTTCAATCCATCCTTTGAAACTTTCCCAGAGATTGGGACAATTTCGTAAGAGGATTCCGATGGGAATGGACACAGGGCAACTCAGGATGCTAGAGAGTGCAGCTCCTTCAAGTTGACGGGGTGGTACATTCTGTTGTGGAGTCTGTTGTTGGAACAAAGGCTCGAGTACAGTATCAATACTTTGTTGGGCCAAGTCATGGAGTGGGTCTTGAGCTTGTTTCTAAGCCTCAAATTGAGCTTGTTCATTTTGGACCCATTGCTGAAGTGCCTGAAAACGAGCCTTTTCCACCTCTGCATTCGGGAATGGAGCTGCTTTTATTCGAGGCTCGGGAGTTGATGTAGATGAACTCGGCTGCTCATTGCTTGGTGGAGGTGGAGGAACTTGTGCTTTCTTTCTCAGAAGTCGCTTCGGTTGGATCGGAATGATAGGGTCCTTCGTAGCAGCTTTCTGTTGGCGTGTAATTACATTGATAGGTTGTGACCTTAGACTTGCCGGTCCCAGACTTTGATGGTCCACCCCAATGATGCCGATGGGGACGTCGGGCTTAACCTCTGTTTGTTCTGGGACCTTATTTTTCATGGGACAATCCATACAGGCATGTCCTATGCCACAATCTCTGCAGAGTGGTTGGAAAGTGGCTGGGCTACCGCGATGAGGGCATTCTGCGATTCTATGATTTTCTCCACAACCGTAACACTTGATTGGTGCGCGAAATGTGTTGGGTCGCACTTGATTTGCATAGACTGGTATTAAACCCTCTGCACCTTCGACGTAGTACACTGGGTACTCTGCTTCATACTCAAATAGCGAGCCGACTTCCTCGGCTTGTAATTGATGTATTGGAACTGCCTGAGGAGCTGGATTTGCTGCTCTTGGATACGGTCGTGGATTCGGATTCCTGAGTAGTTGGGGGACTTGTGTCCGAACGGGTACAGGATTTAGTCTCGGAGCTGGGGGTGCTTGTGCAAGTGCCGGTTGCCTGTATACTGGCATGGGTGCCGCTTGGTATTGTGGTGGTCGAGGCGGATTGTTGCGCATGTTGAAGATGCAACTGGTCTCATCATGGCCGCCGACGACACAGATATGGCACCACAATCGTGGCGGTGGATTTGCTTGTGCATTGATTCTTGCTCTTAGGACTGGGCATTCATTTGCTGTATGATTTGCCAAGCAGTGTGGGCACCAGACATTTTCTCGCCGTGGATATGTTTGAGTTGGCGGCTGAGACAAGTGAAGTTTTTGATCCATGGCCTGCATCATATCTTCTTTCAGCTTCAAGGTCATGGCCTCGAGGCGATCTTCATTGGATGTTTCGGCAATGTCCTTTGATTTACCTTTTTTCGAGCGCTTATCTCGTGTATTGGACCTGGCATCATCACTGCTAGTGTCTGAATCTGTCATGCCATCTTCGATGTCAATGGCTGCCGCATGAGCAGCACTGAATGTTTCATAGCTACTTATCTTTTTCATCTCCTTGCGGATTTTCTTTCGTAGACCTGCTATGAACCATGCCGTGAGGTACTTTGCATCTGGGCGTGGGTCACATTTGGCGATCAATCTCTTCATCTTTCCCAGGTATGTGCGTACATCTTCCCTCCGGCCTTGTTCGATCTTGCTGAGTTGGAGAGCGGGATCATCTTGTAGCCTCTCCGTTTGAAAGCGACGTTTGAACTCGGTTTGAAGTAGGTCCCATGTAGCACGTTCTTCCACAAGAAGGTCGAGGTACCATTCTGATGCCTCATCAGTTAAGGCCATTGGAAACCAAGCCACCTTAGTTTCATGGGACTGATCACCACCTGCTCAACATGCGGCATCAAAATGTTGGAGGAAGCGAGCAGGGTCTCCCCTACCATTATATTTGGGAAGTTCCAGTTTTCCCAAGGGGCGGCGGCCGTGATTGTTGTGATTTCGTCGATTGAAGAAGTTGTCAGCCTCGGCATCGAGCTCAATGTCCCCATCATGCTCAGGACGGCGTCCAGCCATGTTGGGGCGTGGAGGAGTTAAAGGAAGTTGTTGAATCTCAGGGGGGAATTCGGGGTAGAGGATTGGCGAGGGCGGTTGTTGCAGTGGAGTTAGTTGCGGATTGGGCGAGCGTTGAAGTCGAAGTCGTTGGCCGGAACGTAACTGCATGCAGATGGTGCGTGATTTGCCGAGGGTATCGCTACCCCAAGTGTGAGTGTGGAGGTAGTGCTGTTAGGAGAGTTAGAGTGGTGTTTACATGTGTAGGGACCGTCGTGTTAATAATGTGCCTAGGATTGTCCTACGTGTGTAGGGAAATGTGATGGTGCAGACGGATCGTTAATCGGAGGTCGCGGCGTGAAAATACGAGTGAATTAATGCAAAATGAGGCCCACACGGGGGCGCGAACGAACGTGTGCTAGGGATGCCGAAATGGTGTGCAATGGGCTGGAAAAATACCCCGTAACGTGGTGTTTCCGTGTGTGAAATCTGGGTTCAAACGGGGTTCAATTTGGGTCCCAAACGGATGAGTTTCGAGGGGTTAAAGGAGGGCTAATTTTGGCGTTTGGGGGGTCCTAATGGTGGTGTGAATGGACTTTAAGTCCAACCGAGGGGTTGAAACCAAGTGACTCTAGTTAGAGTAACTAACCTAGATCCTCCCAGTTACTGTAACTGGGAGGTTTAACTAACTGTAGTTAGATACTAACTGTAGTTAGTCTAACCTAACTGAGTGCTAACTAAACTAACCTAACCTCAAGTACTACTAACCTAACCTACGTAACTAATCTAACTGAGGGCTAACTAAACTAACCTAACCTCAAGTACTACTAACCTAACCTACGTAGCTAATCTAACTGAGGTTAGCTATCTAACCTAGGGTTAACTAACCTAACCTAACTGTAGTTAGTACTAACCTAACTGTGGTTAAACTAACCCTAGAGTTAATGTTAGGGTAGGGTTAGTGTGGTTAGGTTTAGTTATTATTATTTTTTTTTTGTGTGGGGGGGGGCTGCCCGACGGCGGCGCCCGCAGAGGGGGGGGGGGGGTTTGACGCGGCGGGGGGAACGGGGGAGGGCGACGGGGGTGCGAGGGGGGTTGTAAAGGGGAGGGCGAGGGGGGCGAGGGGGGTGCAAGGGGGTTTGCGCGGGCGGGGGAGGGCGAGGGGGGGGGGGTTTGACGCGGCGGGGGGAACGGGGGAGGGCGAGGGGGAACGAGGGGGGGCGAGGGGGGTGCGAGGGGGTTTGCGCGGGCGGGGGGCACGGGGTGGCGGACGGGGGGAGCGCGGGGCGGGGCGGGTTGGGGGCTGGCGGGGCGCGCGGGGCGGCGGCGCTGCGTGCGCCGCCGCGGGGCGGGGGGGAGCGGGGTCGCGTGGGGGTGGCGCCGCGCCGCGGGCCGGTGGGCGGCGCGGGCGGGGCGGTGGGCGACGCGGGCTGCGCTCGCGGGGCGCGGGGCGGCGGTGCCGCGGGCGGGGTTGGCGCGGGCGCGCGGGGGTGGCGCCGCGCCGCGGGCCGGTGGGCGGCGCGGGCGGGGCGGTGGGCGGCGCGAGTGGCGGCGCTGTGCGCCGCCGGGTTGCGGGCGGGTGAGGGGGCGCGGGGCGGCGGCGCTGCGTGCGCCGCCGCAGGGGAGGGGCGGGGAGCGGGGGGTGAGAGGTGAGGGGGGGGGGCGGCGCTGCGTGCGCCGCCGGGGGGGTGGGGGGTCGCAGGGGGGTGGACAGAGGAGAGAGGGGGATGGGGGTAGGGGATAAGAGAGAGAGAGGAGAGAGGGTGTGAGGGGGGTAAGGGGGAACGAGAGGGGGAGGGGGGTGAGGGGGATGGGGGAATGAGAGGAAGAGGGGGGTGAGGGGGATGGGGGGACGAGGGGGGTAGGAGAGAGGGTGTGAGAGAGGGGTAAGGGGAAACGAGAGGAGGAGGGGGGTGAGGGGGGTAAGGGGGAACGAGAGGAAGAGGGGGAACGAGAGGAAGAGGGGGGTGAGGGGGATGGGGGAACGAGAGGAGGAGGGGGGTGAGGGGGGTAAGGGGGAACGAGAGGGGGAGGGGGGTGAGGGGGATGGGGGAATGAGAGGAAGAGGGGGGTGAGGGGGATGGGGGAACGAGAGAGGGAGGGGGGTTGAGGGGGATGGGGGGACGAGGGGGGTAAGGGGGAGAGAGAGAGAATGGGTGGGGGCGGGAATGAGGGGGAGAGTGAGAGAGAGAGGGGGTGAGGGGGAGGTGAGGGGGGAGGGGGGAGGTGGTGGTGGAGAGGGGGAGGCGGAGAGGGGGAGGGGGAAGATGAAGGGGGAGGGGGAGAGGGGAGGTGGTGGAGAGGGGGAGGTGGTGGGGGAGAGGGGAGGTGGTAGTGGAGGGGGAGGTGGGAGAGGGGGAGGTGAGGGGGGGAGGGAGAGGGGGAGGGGAGAGGGAGAGGGGGAGGTGGTGGTGGAGGGGGAGGGGGGAGGTGGTGGTGAGGGGGGAGGGGGGAGGTGGTGGTGGAGAGGGGGAGGCGGAGAGGGGGAGGGGGAAGATGAAGGGGGAGGGGGAGAGGGGAGGTGGTGGTGAGGGGGAGGGGGGAGGTGGTGGTAAGGGGAAGAAAGAGGGAGAGGGTGAGGGGGAGGTGAGGGGGGAGGGGGGAGGTGGTGGGGGAGAGGGGACGAGGGGGGTAAGGGGGAGAGAGAGAGAATGGGTGGGGCCGGGAATGAGGGGGAGAGTGAGAGAGAGAGGGGGTGAGGGGGAGGTGAGGGGGGAGGGGGGAGGTGGTGGTGGAGAGGGGGAGGCGGAGAGGGGGAGGGGGAAGATGAAGGGGGAGGGGGAAGAAAGAGGGAAACAAACTTGAAAGACTGCAACCGAAAAGCAGGGAGAGGTGATCACCTGATCGCTCTCCAAGTCTTTCTCGATGTAACGGGATTGTCGCGGAACAATGGACGGTGGGTGGAAGGCTAGGTCATCGCTGCGAGAAGGGCTCGATGTCACTTACATGGCGAGGATAGGAGTAAGGGGGCGGTCGATGGAGAGGGAGGAGTGTCTTGCGTGGGGCTCGGAAGGTGGAAGAGAATGGAGGCAAAAAGTGAAAGATGAAGAATGAGGGGGGTGGAGTAGGTTTTTATAGGTTTGGATTTTAGGTTTAGGGTTTAGGTTTAGGGTTTAACCCTAAACTCTTCCCAAGCCATAACTCTTTGTGGAGAGCTCGGTTTGCCTTTCTGTAAAAAGGTAAAATGATCGTAATTGAAAGCTCTACGCAACCGTATCCACTACCTAGCCTAATTGTACATCATGCGGCTTTTATTTAAGAAATTAAGAAAATCTCTTAAGGTAGTAACCCAAAGTGGATGTTTGGGGTTGATATGTTTGGCTAGATTTGGAAAAATTTTTACTCTCCTTGCCCTTGAGTGGTATGTGCGTGAAAGTTTGAAGTAGTGACTTGTTTTACACCTACCTACGCATGTTTACTCGCTACTTGAGACGCTAGTCTCCCCGGCAGCGGCGCCAAATGTTGGCTCTTTCCTACCGCTTCTGTAGGAAGAGCTGGGTATTCTATGTTGCAGGGTTCCGAGGCTTTTTGTCACCTACAGATATATTGGAATTGTCGTTGTAGTATATTTGTAGCTTAGGACCTCGAGTCGTGTTCCGGTGAGAGACGTAGGCTTAAGTGTGGTGAGTAAACATAATGCAAGCATGTGTAAAAGGCGCGTAAACCATTGTTATTGGGGTAATGAAGGCTTCCACCTTCATTGGGGGTTGTAGGGTTTAGGAGGAGTTTAAGGGTTCAGAAGGAGGTTCCAGGGTTTAGAAAGAGTTCAGGGTTAGAAAGAGTTCCAGGGTTCAGAAGGAGGTTCCAAGGTTTAGAAGGAGTTCAGGGTTAGGAGGAGGATCCAAGGTTCAGAGTAAAGTACATGGTGGAGAACTCGTCTCCCTCGTAGATCATTGAGTTTAAGGGTTTAGGAAAGCATAGGAGTGGGAGAGGAAGCAGGTGTAAGAGCATGGGTGAAGTAAGAGAGAGAGGAGGAAGGAGGAGGAGGAAAGAGGAGGAGGGAGAGGGAGGAGAGAGGAGGAGGAGGAGGAGGGAGGAGGAGGAGGAGGAGGGAGGAGGAGGAGGAGGAGGAGGAGGAGGGAGGAGGAGGGAGGAGGAGGAGGGGGAGGAGGAGGGAGAAGGGAGGAGGAGAGGGAGAGGATGGGTTGCAGGGTTGGAGGAGAGGGGAGAAGGGTTGCAAGGTTAGGACATGCTTTTGGACGTGCAGTGCAAGGAAGCATGGACACTTGAGACAAATGCTTGGAATACCAATGTAGACTCAACACAATGCCCCAAGAGTGCGGGCTTCATTCCATTATGGGGTATTTATACAAGTTGGAGAGCTTCCCTCTCTGCATGTAACACAAAGTCGTATCACAAAGTTGTAACACAAAGTTGTGTCACAAAGTCGTAACACATTCTCTCTCTTCATGTAGAAGATGTAACACAAAGTTGTTACACAAAGTTGTTACACAAAGTTGTTACACAAAGTCGTAACATAAACTTGTAACACAAACTTGCAACACAAAGTTGTTACACAAAGTCGTAACATAAAGTTGTGTCTAGAAGTTGTAACACAAAGTTGTAACACCTTCTCTTTCTTCATAAGTTCATGTTGGCACAGAGTCAACAGTGACATATCTAGGATGATCAGGTGGAAGAAATTGATGGTGATTCTCATAGATGACTTTATTCAAAGCGTCTGCCCATGAGCCAACTAGCGAAGGACCATAAACAGGACATGCATGGTAACTCGATGTAGTGAGACCTGAACAATAGACACAATTAAGAGTTCAAGGTGGGTTTAGGGTGCACATCGATTGCCTACTCATAATTAAAAGTTCAATGCTTACCTAAACACTCGCCATAGCCTGGGAAGTCATGCATCGTCCACATCAAGACTGCTTTGCAGTTGAGGTCTTGTGACGAGGGAGGCCTGCTCACATCATGCACCTCGATACCTCTCCAAAGTTTCTCTAGCTCATCAATCAATGGCTCGAAATAGAAAATAGGATTTCTTACTTTATGTTTCCCTGGAATTAGAAGGGATGACATTACATGTCCTTTCTTAATTGCCATGGAGGGTGGAAGATTATAATTCAGCAATATCACTGGCCATACACTGTAAGAGGTTCTTTTGAGACCAAATTGGTTCACACCATCCACACCCAATCCAAGTATCAAGTTCCTATGTTCTTCTTGGAAGCTTGGCCATGTGTCCTTAATATGCTTCCACGCAAGAGTGTCTGCCAGCAGTTGTCCACTTGCCATTGGTTGATCGATGGGAGGAATGCCATGACATGAGCTTTGTAATGGATTTGCACTTGAACATATGTTGGATGCAAGGGATTATGGGAAAATGTCGTAGAACCTTACGAGGCACATCCAAAGTTTTGAGATGTGCTCTATATCTTGCCTTTCCATAAGTAGGACACTCTGAGGACACTCTCTTGCATCCTTATGTGGTCCATGAAACAGAGCGCAATCGTTGACGCATGCATGGATGCACTTGTAATCTAATCCTCCAAGAGAGGTCACATGTTGCCTTGCCATATCTCTTGATTCTCCCTTGGAAGCATTTTACACAATAGCCTGCACATGAAGACCATAAACTCACCATAAATGAGAAAAAGCATTCGAGTAATTGACCCACTAGCATAATTCACCATGTTCGCGAAATCGACTTTAAAGCTTACTTGAGTAATGCATTCAAACTTGCATTGCTCCATCCATAGATGGTCTGCAAGTTTAGTAACTCAAGGGAGGCACGTAGAATAGAGAATATGCACCCCTCAAACAGTGGAGTCGATGATATAGTAAAAAGATTGTCCTGCTCCATGCTATCATCCCTACCTAAGGACTGATGGACATATAAATCCTGCGTCATATCATCAAACACATCCTTCTTCACAGCCTCATGAGGTAATGGCAGAGGGCTACTATCACCATCACTCCATGCATCCCTAACGATCCCTCCTAAAGATCCCACTTGATATCGTCGATGCTTCGCCTCCTCATGATGAGCATTTGGCAACATATGCGGGTGTGGCATTGCATCCTATATCAAAATAAAAAAGGATCATATATCAAACATATGAACACCCATAGGTATCTTAATCAACCTTAATGCTTTAACACTTGCCATGTTTACGGTCACATCTCATTCTTCGGTCTTTGAGACGTGATTGAGTGTAATTCTGCATGCACGATACATGTTTCCTCGACATCGATCACACATACAATTTATTTTTTTCTTCAACCATATTTCACGATGGTGGATATGGAGGGATTCATCTTGACTGGAGCTACTTGTTGAAGATGAAGACATCCTACAGATAAACAACCAAAAAAATGTGTCCTTGCATGAGTTGTAAATGTCAAAACTTTGTGTAGGATCTAAAAGCGCATCTAATAGTGCATCTGTGCTATGGAATGCATCTATAGGCACATCTAAAACACAGTGTAGATGTGCTGATAGACGTGCTTTTAGACACGCTTTTAGATGCGCAGACTGTGAGCTAATTTTTTAACCTACTTTTAGCACGCTTGCTTTCCTTCACATACTTTTAGCATCACTTGGCTTGATTTCCTATTAACAGACATAGCTCTGGGCATCCACACTTATCTCCAAGCACCCACACTCAGAAGCCACACTCATCTCCAGGCTTACACAGTCATCCCTAAGCATACAAGAGAAGAGGGTGAACAAGGAAGAGAAGAAAGAGAAGCATCTTTGAAGAAGGACAAGAAGCTTTCATTCCTCTATCCAAGGCAAGTCTCTTGGTGGTTGGTCTTTTTTGGAAGTTGCTCTCTTTGGATTCTTCTTTGTCGTATGCAGGAAAGGGATGTTTTTGGTACTAGTGTTGTTCTTTTTGAGGTCGCGGGCATGTCCTTTTACATTTCTTTCAAAAAGGCATTTGTCGGAGCGTGTCTATAAACGTGTCAAAAAGCGCATCTAGTAACACTCTAACTTTTGGGAAAACAGATAGCCTTGCCTATAGATGCATTGTTAGATGCATCTATAGATGTGCTATGACAGTTTTTCTTGTGTGTTCTTCCCTTTCCCCTTCCCCTTGCCCTTCCAAGAAAGGGATTGCATGAATGGTGGAAATAAGTGATTAAATGAATGATGGAAAGGGATTACATGAATGAAGAAAGGGATTGCATCAATGATGGAAAGGGATTGCATGAATAAAGAAAGGGATTGCATTCGTGAGGAAATAAGGGATTGCATTTGCTTTTTCTCTCTTTTCTCCTCTCTTTTTCTCTCTTATCTTTTCTTTTTTTTTCTCCAGTCTTTTCCTCTCTTTTACTCTCTTTTCTCATCTCTTTCATTCTCTCTTTTTCTCTCTTTTATCCTCACTTTTTCTCTCTTTTTCCTTCTCTCTTTTATCCTCTCTTTCCTTCCCTCTTTTCTCCTCTCCATAGATGCACTACGATAAATTTTCTTGTGTGTTCTTCCCTTTCCCCTTCCCCTTCCCCTCCCAAGAAAGGGATTGCATGAATGTTGGAAATAAGTGATTGTATGAATGAAAAAAAGAATTGCATGAATGATGGAAAGGGATTGCATGACTGAAGAAAGGGATTGAATTCGTGAGGAAATAAGGGATTGCATTCTCTTTTTCTCTCTTGTCTCCTCTCTTTCCTTCTCTTTTCTCCTCTCATTTTGTCTCTTATCTCCTCTCTCTTTTCTCCTCTCTTTTCCTCTCTTTTCTCATCTATTTCCTTCTCTCTTTTTCTCTCTTTTATCCTCACTTTTTCTCTCTTTTTTCTTCTCTCTTTTATCCTCTCTTTCCTTCTCTCTTTTCGTCTCTTTTCCTCTCTTTTAGATCCTCTCTTTTTCTCTCTTATCTCCTCTCTTTTTCTCTTTTTTCTCCTCTCTTTTCTCCTCTCTTTCCTTCTCTCTTTTTCTCTCTTTTATCCTCACTTTTTCTCTCTTTTTCCTTCTCTCTTTTATCCTCTCTTTTCGTCTCTTTTTCTCTATTTTCTCCTCTTTGTTTCTCTATTATCTCCTCCCTTTTTCTCTCTTTTTTCTCCTCTCTTTCCTTCTCTCTTTTATCCTCACTTTTTCTCTCTTTTTCCTTCTCTCTTTTATCCTCTCTTTTCGTCTCTTTTCTTCTCTCTTTTTCTCTCTTATCTCCTCTCTTTTTCTCTCTTTTTTCTCCTCTCTTTTCCTCTATTTTCATCTCTTTTCTCCTCTCTTTCCTTCTCTCCTTTTCTCTCTTTTATCCCCACTTTTTCTCTTTTCACTCTCTCTCTTTTTCTCTCTTATCTCCTCTCTTTTTCTCTATTTTTTCTCCTTTCTTTTCTCCTTTTTCTCCTCTCTTTTTCTATCTTTTTCTCCTCTCTTTTCCTCTCTTTTCTCCTCTCTTTCCTTCTCTCTTTTTCCCCATGTGAAGCTTCAATAGCCTGACATTGAGCAAGCAGATACAGACTTCTATCACTATAATTCAAAGAATGCAGGAGTCTTTAAATGCTTGCTAATTGTCAGGCTGTCACTCTATTTTTTCTTTTGCATCTTGTGACGAGGGCATGCATGATGGAAAGAGGGCATGCTCGATGGTAATCTTCTTCTTTTCTTTTCTCGAGTTCATCATGTGGCTAGGAAGCCCTTCTGCTTCACCTCATCTTTGGGATGCCATCTTTCGGGAGTTACATAACATTTTGGGCACGCTCCCCTACTCCTGGGGAGTTATACACATACATGACGGGTACTCCAAACACCCCCCAGGAGTTGGCAGTATAGACTCCAAACCACGCCATTCCCACACCAGCTGAGATTACCCCATTAGAGTCAAGATAGCCCAACCGGTAGAGCTAAGCCCCTTCTCACCACTTCTGCCTTGGAGAGCCACCAATGTGCTCCCGTGTAGTCGCGAGAGTCACTTCTGTAGCTAGAAGTAGCCAACATACTAGCTCGACATGATAAGACAAAATGCATAGTAGTAGGGAGAGTAGTGGGGGATGCATGGCATAGTGCTTTGGGGGGGGTAATGGTGGGGGCGGGGATGATTCAGATGATGTAGACGTGCCAGAGGGTGATGGTATCTTGCATTGAGTTTTCTTCCTATTTCTTGCTAAGTTGTCTTGTGATTGCCACTCTCTCCCTACCTCTCACTCATGATCTCATTCCCCTTATCTTTCCCTCTCCCCTCTCTTCCCTTTCCTCATGGAAGCATTTGCACATGATCCAATAGATGCTTGGGTGACATAGGTAGATGGTTTACGCATATGTAGCTCCCACAAGGTGTTGTTTGAGAGTAAAGGCTTCGATGTCATTCCCCCAATATCCCCACAAAACATGAATCACTTCTGGATTACACGACAAGTGTTGCCTCCTCTTTTCCCTCTATTAAGGATGAACCCATGGAGTAATTACACCCCCTAGTAGATTTAGCTAGTCTACTAAAACAACGCTTCAATTTACTTCCTTGGGGGGGATTTGGTTTCTCTTTACTTCCTTGGAGTTTTGACTCAGAGTCTACCTCCTTGAAGGGAATTTTATTTTGAAATGATATGAGTATGATTGTATATATCCTCTGAATTTAATACAACAAATTATTTTTTGCCCAAAAGAAAAAAAGGATTGGTGATCTAGACAGTTGAACTTTGAGTTGGTATAGTAAGCCTTGTCACATTCCTTGGACCAAAAAAATGCTTTTGGCTCCATATGTGCAAGGGCATTTAATAGAATCATTAGGAAAAAAGGGAGCTCATTTTCGGGCCCTGTAAGAATTTGCTATTTTCTCTTTTATCTCTCTTATAAAATGTGGAGAAAGCAATAAAACATGGAAAACTGTCAGTTCAAGACTACATGTGTGTCAGTCCAGGGAGGAATAAAAACATCCTTTCAAATAATTGAGGAGACACTGCATTAAACTCTCCATATAGATTTTGCATCTCTTTCGATGACGTTCTGGCAGCCTCTCATAAAGAACCCATCACGCCATCACTGATCCATTTTTTTCCAAATATTTGAATGGTTACTGCAAAAGATTGGATCAGTTTTATAAAAAGCAGATAAGATGAAGAACCAAGCCTCACAAAATGGCTACGTGCAACCACACTGTTGAAGAAGAACCTCAAAAGAAGTGACTACACCTTTGCACATTGATTTAGAAGAACAATATGTACCACTACAGAAAAGAGGAAAGATTCCGCTTGTAAATGCTGAGCAAAAGGAAAACATGCAAAGAGCAAGCTCCCAGCATATCTACTTATGGTGCAATGGATAGATTTACCCAAAATGTCCATATATATCTTGTAAACCTATGGTTTTAAATTATAGGTGAAGACTGAGGACCATGTAGTACTTTAATGGGTAGTCCATCAAACATATATACCATTAATTATAAAGATTCAAGTCCAAGGATGCCGTCTTCATGTTCCAGGGAAGGGTACTTTTCAAATTGAATGGCATATGGCAGGTGACCTGAAGACACTGAAGTGTATGTTCAATATAAGCAAAGGGGATAACTCAAAGTCTCCTTGCTTGTAATGCAACGAACCAGCGCATGTCCTAGATTCTAAATGGTGGAAAAGATCACCAAACAAAGATAAAGTAGATAAAAATTTCAAAGCAGTTCTTGAGATCCCATTATGCAATGTTCACATTTGTACATTGCATGCATTATGTAGGATAATTGAGAAACTAGTTTTTCTATATATTGGATTTGCATGGAAACTTCACCCCGAGAGTAGAAGAAAAGAGGAACTACAATCTTTAGAAGTTGTGCTATCAGAAATTGGTCTCCATGGAGGAGATGTACATATTACAAAGGATCTTTAAATAATGGAAAATATGTCCCTATCAAACCATCTATTGGTGGAGTAAAGGCAAGAAGATTCTTGTCTCATCTAGAGAAAAGAAAAATAAATGGTAGTAAAACAACAAACATATCAAGGATAAAGTATAACTTGTGGAGAAAAGTACACAATCCTCTCAAAGATCATTAGGCAGACAGATTGGTTACAAGTGCTATCAAGGTAGAAGTGTGGAAATGCTTAGATAAGCTTTTTGTTTTTTGTGACCAAGCTACCTTCAAAAAAAATGATCAACAAGAATTTGAAGAAGCGGTAAAGAGTTTTGGAAAGGCAATGAAAGAGGCTTGGACAACATGTAACATCACTCATTACATGGTAAGAACAATATCCTATTTTTGTGCATGTTTTTTTTAAAAGCAAAAAATATTAGTTTAATATATTATAATTCCCACTTGCCTATGTATCAAAACAGCATATAATCTACAATCATCTTCCTTTGTTTGTAAAAAAATATGGATGCCCTGTAATTTCATCCACACAAGGAATGGAGAAATCACACTACATGACACGGAATGCATTCTTTAGACATACACAACATTTTGGAGGAAAACAGAAAGCCAATAGTTTAAAATAATTCTTCTAGTGGTTCTACCGAGGAATACTACAAAGGATTCAAGCCAAGAAGAAAGTTAATACATCACAAGTTAAGTTAGCTTTCAGATTGTCTCAAAAAAGAAAGGGGGAGGCAGATTTTGGAGAACTCAAACATAGCACACACAACAAGACAAAGCACCCACAAACACGCACACAGATGTGTTTCCTTAACTTTAAAAAAAATTACGGTGCATTTATTTGTGCATCTATTTGTGCATTTACAGACCCGCATCTATAGGTGCATCTATATAACCTAGAGACGCACCTATAGACACTCTATAGAAATTAAAAAAAAAAAGAAAGATGCATACATAGACGCACTTATAGACGCTCTACAGAATCTTTTTTTTAAAATAACTTCAAAATTTTCCTGGTTGAACAGAATGTTGTGTATGTTGTGTATGCTATGTAGTTACAAGAATCCCATTTCCACATTGTGCAATTCAATTCTTATAGCCAACCACATTTAGCATGACTCCAAGCACGTCTATAGCCGATGATTACAATTCCAAATAAAACATTACAACCCCAAAACATTTAGTTCACAAGGCAGTCATTGATAGAACGTTGCACAAGAAAATTGAAAACCAAAAAAATAAAAGGAGTGTATATTAATCCATAGCCCAAAAAGTGCTTTTATGTACATATAGCATGAAGCCAAGCCACGTCTTGTGGCTTCAAGTACAAAAAATAAGAGGAGTGTATGTACAAGAGAGACACCAAGCCAAGCCAATGGCTTCAAGTACAACAAAGAGTAGCTAGCACTACTTCTACGACTAATCTAAGTTCTCTGCATCCTTGCTTCCTTCTTTGCTCCCTTCTTCACTCCCTTCTTCCTCATCTTCTTCCTCCTAATCAGCCGTAGGGCCCTATAAACAAGGGACAACATGTATCAATGTATAAAAAATCAAATCTTTATTTACAGTATTGACATTATTTAATTACTTTTAAATACCTAGGGGGCGCTCCAGTAGCTCAGATATACTGCTTCTCAGTAATCAACCTGTCATGATAGAAGTACCTCCGTGTATCTCCTCTAGGATGGTGGTGGTGGTAGGCTATCTCGATAGGGTACCTGCCCATGATATCAAGCTGGATGGTGGTGGTGGTAGGCTATCTCGATAGGAGTAGGGTACTTGCCCATGATATCAAGCTGGAAGATGACACAATCTATGGAGGGGTTAGTACAAAGAAACAACCTCCTAATAAGCCACATAAACACAATATAATTTGAGATCGATACTTACAAATTGGGCCTCCCATGATTCAACACTCCCTACTCCAAAATGCATGTTTTCATATTGCTCCATTTGGATTCTTCGTGCCTCCACGTGCTGCAGACTGGGGTCCCTACCTTTACTGCATTCATTGCTTTCTTCCACTCATGCTTGTGAGCCGTGTGGGGCTAGCCCCTTCGTGATTGACCTCCCTCTCTCCTGGTAATCTCGGCTAATGCCTGCCTCTTAAGCGAAGATCTTTTATTGGCAAGTATCATAACAATCTTTGACTTGGCCCATTTATCTGTGAACTGAACATTGCGAGGATTGGGATACGTAGAGCTAACAGCAGTGAGGGTCTCATCAACCAACTTTTTTGGATGGTCTTTGTAGTGAATCTACATCATCTAAAATCCACGCCCCCACCATTACCCCCCCAAAGCACTGTGCCATGCATCCCCCACTGCTCTCCTTGCTACTACGCATGTTGCCTTGTTGTGTCGAGCTAGTATGCTAGCTATTTATAGCTGGAGAAGTGACTCTTGATTGCACACGAGCACATCGGTGGCTGTGCAAGGTAGAAGGGCCTCCTGACCATAGGGGGGAGAAGGGGCTTTGGTTTTTAGCCGGCTAGGCCATCTCAACTTTGGTGGGGTAATCTTAGCTGGTGTGGGAATGGCATGGTTTGGAGTATGTACTGCCAACTCCTAGGGGGTGTTTGGAGTACCCGTCATGTATGTGTACAACTCCCCAGGAGTGGAGGAGGGTGCCCCAAAATGTTATGTAACTCCCGAAAGATGGCATCCCAAAGATCAGGTGAGGTTGAAGAGCTTCCTAGCCACATGATGAACTCAAGAAAAGAAAAGAAGAAGATTACCATTGAGCATGCCCTCTTTCTATCATGCATGCCCTCGTCACGAGATGCAAAAGAAAAAATAGACTGATAGCCTGACAATTAGCAAGCATTTACAGACTCCTGCATTCTTTGAATTAAAGTGATAGAAGCATTAGATATCAATGCTCCACTCTCGTGTAACTACGCGGGAACCAGCTAACTCTACTTATAAGCCCCCCATATGAGGAGAAGGCATTTGAGTAGCTCGGTTATCCGGTAGGTCTTGGCTTGGACACCAAATGGGGGCCATGTGTGGCTTGATGGTTGGACGGCTTTAGATAGAGTTGGCACACTGCCAACTAGGCTACATGCAAGTGCGGGAAGGCATCCCTTGACTGATCGCACTGAGGGTAGATGGAGCATTTCTCGAGGCAGCCCACTCTCGGGTTGCGAGGCCCGTTTGGAGCCTCATATGATCCCGGATGGCTCTGGGCCGAACGGACTCCATAGGTCAATTGCTCTATTTTGCACACCGGTTCTATCATATGGTCGGTGGCCTATTTTGGGACCGACCCCCAATCAACCGTTTTGGGTAGACTGGGTCATTCACCCAATTGAGCCTAACCGACTATGACTGGTGGCTATATAAGAGCAAGCTCGTGAAGCCCATTTCAACACTGGCTACAGCGACCCTGATTCCTTAGCATCCAGCCTCCGTCTTCTACTATTTCTAGCATGCCATCAAAGCTTCTTTTAGAGGAGTGTACGGTTGAGAGGCAGCGCCATCTATTGTATCAATTCTATAGTAATCAATTTTTTGATTCTCCATACTATCTTGTTTTCTCTCTTGCATACAAGAACCTGTTATCTGTTGAGCACAGACGTTGTATTATTTTCTTACATGGTATCAGAGCCTGGACTCTAGCAAGACGATTTGGTAGTGTGTTTCTGTTTGCGAGTAGATTGTGAGAGATGGCCCAGCTTGCAAGACTGCGAATCCCACTGTTCAATGAAAGCGAAAATTTGGATGGCTCTAACTATCCACTCTGGAAGTTCAAGATGAAGACCATCCCAAGCACATATGAGCTTTGGGACACTGCTACTGTGGTGGACGCGAGGCCGGATCTAGCCAATGTAGGACAACAGATAGTACCAACTGTGGATGAGATTCTTGCGTGGACAAGAAGAAATGCAGATGCATTGTGTTCTATTGTCTGTAGTGTTAGTGATTCCATCATGGCATTAATTCAACATGTCACCATAGTAGAGGAGGCATGGACGGTCTTGAAAAATCACGAATTAGATGCAGATTTAGAATTTGGAGACTCAACTCACGAACGAGAAGTTGTCTGAGTGTGAAGCGGCAGAGAAGTTCATCACCAGGGTGAAGAATCTGTGCGATCAGATGACTATGATTGGCATCACTATCACCAGTGAGAATCTAGCACAAAGGTGCATACGGATTCTCCCACCAAAGTATGACGGTCTTGTTATGGTGCTGAATATGCAAAATAGAACTCTGTCCTTCAACTTTGAGGATTTCAGCGCAATGCTTCTGGATGAGGAGATGTGTCAAAAGACGAGGACTGGAGAAGATTCGGCTTTTTGGACTGGATCAAAGAAAGGTAAGGGTAAGGACTCTACTAACCCATCTTCTTCTGATGATAAAAAGAGAAAGAAGAAGATCAAGTTCTTCTATTGCAACAAGGCAAGGCACAAGCAGAATGAGTGCCGAAAGAAGATTGTAGATGAGAAGAACGGAGTAAAGAAAGAGTCTAGCAACAGTGTGCAGGCAGCACCAATAGAGTTGTTCGTAGCAATTGAGGAGATTTGCATGGAGGCAGTTCATGTACCTGTGGATAAACCTTGGATCATTGATAGTGGTGCATCGTGCCACATGACCAGTCAGAGGGATTGGTATACCTCTCTACAGCCAGTAGGGAATGACATCCTGGTAGCAGTCGGAAATGATGAAAAATGTCCAGCAAAAGAAAAAGGTACGATTGCTCTCAAGCCAGATGGAGTTGTAAAAAAGTTGTCCATGAGAGTGCTCTCAACGGAAGCAAGAACGGAAGAGGGAGAGAGAGAAACAGAGAGCCACACAAGTTTTGGTGGGTGCAAAACCACCCTAATCTTCTTTTTCATTCATTTATATATGTATTTGAGTATTGTACATAACCGGGGTAAAGGCACAGTGACCTTTAACCCCCACAACCTCCCACTTAAAGGACAATGTGCCTTTAAGGGAGAACAACCAGTGAGCATACTATCCAATGCCCATCAATACATGACAATACTCAAACTGCTCACTAGGTAGACTCTTCGTCAGCATATCTATAGGGTTATCATCTGTATGAACCTCTCATGAACCTTGACAAGCTCTATGCACTTGTCCTCAAGTACCTCCCTGATGAAATGGTACTTGAACTCAATGTGTTTGGTCTTTGCATGAAAGACCGGATTCCGTGCTAGCTGAATAGCACTCATGGAATCACTATGCAATGTCGGTACACTTGTATAAATCCTCAGATCTCCCACTAGCCGATCAAGCCATATAGCCTCCTTGCAACCCTCTGTGGCTGCAACATACTCAGCCTCTGTGGTAGACAAAGCAACACACTTCTGTGCACGTGACATCCACGACACTCGACCACTTGCAAAGGTGAACACATAACCACCAGAAGTGGATCTCCTACTATCCACATGCCCTGCATAGTCTGATTCTGTGTACCCAAGTACACGCATGTCTCCTCTACCAAAGCAGATGCACATCTCCTTGATACCCTTCATGTATCTCATGATGCATTTAATTGTCTCCCAATGCCTCTTTCCTAGATTAGCCATATACTGGCTAACAACTCCCACTGCAAATGCAATGTCTGGTCTAGTAGCTATCATAGCATACATCAGACTCCCAACTACTGATGCATAAGGAACCTTGGCCATCATGGCCCTTTCCTCATCTAATTTGGGACTATCTGTATGACTCAGTTTCACATATGGATGCAATGGAGTACTCACTGCCTTCCCCCCCTCCATATTGAAACGCTGCAATACTTTTGTAACATACTCTTTTTGTGAAAGCCAAAGGAGTTTCCTACTCCGATCACGCGTGATGCGCATACCAAGAATATGACCCGCAAATCTCAAATCCTTCATATCAAAGGCCTCATGCAACTTGGCCTTTAATGCATCTAGCTCATAAGTATTCTTGCTAGCCAATAGCATATCATCCACATATAGTGCCAAGATTATCAGGCTATTATCCTTAGCCCTTTTAGTATAGAGGTAGTGATCAATTTCACTCCTTCTAAAACCTTGGGACCGAATGAAAGCATCAAACTTCTGATACCATTCTCTAGGTGCTTGCTTAAGACCATAGAGACTCTTCTTCAGCTTGCAAACTAAATGCTCTTTGCCCTTTTCTTCAAAGCCTTCCGGCTACACCATGTAAATTTCCTCATGCAAATCCCCATGCAAGAAAGCTGTCTTGACATCCATCTGCATAAGCTCCATATCCTCTGCTACCACTATCCAAGAATGCATCTAAGTGTGGTCATCTTCACAATCGGAGAGAATATCTCATCAAAGTCCACACCCTTCTCTTGCTTGAATCCTTTAGCGACCAAACGAGCCTTGTACCTGGGCACATCATCACCTGTGACCTTCATTTTGTAGACCCATTTACATGGCAATGCTTTCTTTCCATGTGGCAAAGAAACCAAGTCCCAAGTCTTATTCTTCATAAGTGAACTCATCTCTGATTTCTTAGCATACTCCCACTTGCATTGATCCTTGCGCATTATAGCCTCTCTATAGCAAGAAGGCTCCCTGCAATCAGTAACTGCAATCAGTAAGCATCACATAGTCAACCCTTGGAACAAACCTATCAGGTGGTCTAGACACTCTAGACGATCTTCTCAAGGGCATTTCAGCTTGCTGTCCCACCCTCCATATCAGCCACATTTGGCTCATCATTTCCACCGATAGATGATCCATCATTTACCCTTGATTGTATACCTATGGGAGTACTTGATGGTACCATTTCTTGCACATTTGGTGCATGGACAGCTTGCTGTCTATCAACATATGTAGGTGGATTCACATCCTGGAAAGTGATTCTCCTCATACATCCCTCATGGGTGCCTTATGCATCTTCTTCTCATTGAAGACTACATCATGGCTACATATGATCTTCTTTGCTTCTGGATCCCAGAGACGATAGCCTATCTCTCCACTTTCACCATAACCCAGAAAGATGCATTTCCTAGACTTAGGATCTAGCTTCTTTCAAAGCTCTTTTGGCACATGTGCATATGCCTCACACCCAAATATACGCAAATGAGAGTAAGAGGGCTTCTTGCCACTCCATGCCTCTTCAAGAATACCACCATCCAAACTCTTATTAGGTGATCTATTGATCACATGCACTGCAATCTTCATTGCCTCAGCCCAAAAACCACGAGAAAGACTTGCATTGGAAAGCATGCATTGCAAACTTTCTTGAATGGTATGGTTCATCTTTTGTGCAACTAGATTTTGCTCTGGAGTACGAGGGGATGTGAGCTCCCTCTTAATCCCACGTGTATCACAGAAATGCTGAAAGTCATGAGAGAGATACTCTCCACCATTGTCAGTCCGAAGGCATTTAAACGTTCTACCTCAGTGATTCTCAACCAAGGTCAGCCATTTTTGAAATACCTGGAACACATCACTCTTACGAGCTATAGCATAAGTCCACGCTTTCCTAGTTGCATCATCAATGAATACATAGTATTTAGCCCTGCCTAATGACCGTGTAGGCATGGGACCACATACGTCTGAATGTACCAAATCAAGCTTTTTAAACTCTTTCTTTCCCCTTATTTTATGGGCTGATTTATTTTGCTTCCCATAGAGACAGTGCTCACAAAATTCAAAATCAGAGAAACTCAAATGCGGTACATAACCCAAATGGCATAAGAGTTTCATTCCATTCTAGCTCATGTGCCCCAACCTGCAATGCCACAAAGAAGTGCTTGGCTGCTCGGTTATTGCAACAACATGATCAAATACCCTTGATACATGTAAGGGATACAAAGTCCCACACTTGGCACCCCTGGCCATAAGCATAGAGCCCTTCTGAAATTTTCAACTCTAAAAGCCAAAAGTGGTGTGAAAACCAGCATCATCTAGCTGAACCACTGAAATAAGACTCTTGGTCAACTTAGGCACATGTCTCACATGTTTCAAAATAAATGCGGACCCATTTGCAAAAGAAAACTTTATGTCACCTACTCCCACTATGTCACATACATAGTCATTTCCAAGATGCACATAACCTGTCTTTCCACTATCATAAGTGGAGAACCATTCCCTATGGGGAGTAACATGGAATGAAGCACCAGAGTCCAAAATCCAATCTTGGGAATATGCATCATCTGAAGTGGTAAGCAACTCTGTAGATAAACTAGACATGAAGAGAACGTCATTGTCACTATCATGTGTGACTGCATTGATCTCCTTGATCTTCACTTTTCCTTTGTCCTCCCTTGGACTCTCTTCCTTTTGATTTGCACCCCAATTTGCATTCTTTTTCTTATCCTTTTGCTCTCTTTTCAGCTTGTAGCAATCCTTTTTCATATGGCCCTTCTTGCCACAGTGGTAACACTCAATGTTCTGTGCCCTTAATTTGCTACGAGACTTTCCTCTTTCTTGGGACTTCCCCCTGAACTGTGATATGCCCCTTTGCACATTTAAGGCTGCATCCTGCTTGTTGCTGTCCATAGACTTCCGTCTAATCTCCTCGGCCAACAAGCTACCCACAACATTATCAAAATTTAGTACTCCACCAAGTGTAGAGTTACTGACAACTGTAGGGAAGGTATCCCATGAGGATGGCAATGAACACAAGAGAAATATTGCTTTAGTCTCCGCATCAAAAGTCATCTTTTGAGCTTGAAGCTGGCTAAAAATAATATTGAATTCATTCAAGTGAGAAGCAATGGAGACCCCTTCCTTCATCTGCAGCTCAAACAACCTCTCCATGACTTAAACTTTATTAGAGGCAGTTTCCTTCTCATAAGTGGCACACAGTTTCTTCCACAAATCTTCCATAGTTTGCTCATTTACTACTGTGAAATAAATTGACTCTACAAGATGAAGTCTAATAGTAGACTTTGCTAATGCATCCAACTCATTCCAATCATCCTCAGACATATTTGCAGCTTAGCTTCAATCCCTGCCAAGGGTTTAATCTGCTTCTTTTGAATAAGCACATCCCTTATCTGTTCTTTCCACAAAGAAAAGTTTGTCCCATCAAACTTTTTAATGTTGAAAAACTCATTTTCAGACATGGAAGAGGATGCAATGATGCAAATGAAGCAAAAATCCCAAATGCTAGTGCCTACAAGAGAGAATCACACCAAATACCAGGTGCACCCAAATGTGTATGCCACAATAGAGTGAAATATCACCAAAACTCATGTCTCAAAGCATTTGACTGATGTGCATATACTATGCATCCATATGAGCAAATTTGGCCCAAAAGAAAATGCCAATTGCAATGGCAATCCAAAATGCCAATAAGTACCAAATGATTTAAGCATAAACACCGTCCACTAGCATATGCATCAATAATATCTCATCCAAGAGAGCATAGCACTATCAGTGCATCACCTGCAATGTGTCAAAGCTGTCCCTCAGCATAAAATAGCATCCATGTGCAAAGCGTCTATAAAAATAGCATCCCACAAGGCAATTTGGGCCTATCAGTGCATCCAATAAGGACCACAATGCATCCAAATGGCCTATAAATCATCCACTGCAACCTGATGCACACCACGAATGAGTGCACATGGCTCAAACTGCAACCAGAGTGATTTGCATAAGGTATGCTCAAGAAATCATAGTCCCACGGTAATGACCGCTACTAAAAATAGAACCTGAGATGCCTCAAAACATGGGCACCATTGCATAATCGGACTCAACAAGAAAATATTCAAATATCTGTCTTCTGTCAGAACTCCAAAATCCCAACCGATGAGTGAGAAATGGGAGTCAACACTTATCCACTGCCATGTGGCATAAATCTAAGGTTTCAAAACCTTAGAATGAAAAATGCATGACAGAGAGACGAAATCGAATACATAGAGATCTATAACTCTGAAAATCCTCCACTAAATTGCATAAGAATTGACAGGTAGGGGTTTTTGGGCATCCAGAACGCAATGGGGCAGACGGTTTTGGAAACCGTGGTCTCAATCACTGGGTCCAACACACGGACTAAAAAAACAGAGCTGTTTGTAAACTCCACCAGAGTGCGAATGATGAGCAACATAGAAGTTTTAGGACTCCTGAGTCCACCGGAACTGACAGATCTGCAAATGGTTGCTCCAAACTTGAGTTCTAACGCCCGGGCATAAAAATGTAGAAACTGACACAGTGAGTCAGAAATCCAATGAAATGATCCCAAATTCAAGAATGAAGGTGTTTCCAAGCACTTGAAGTGAAGTGGACACCAAAAGCAAGTAATAGTTGCCTCTACTAGTTAATACGGAGTCTCTAACACAGGGAAAAGCTGAAAAAACGACTTTTCTTTTTTGAAAACACTTAACAAGCTCTCAAAACCACTTCGCAAAACCAAAGTGACTTTTCCAAAGGTTCCTCCAAGGTCTCTGCACAATCGGATGCAAGTAAAGTTGCCCACAAAGCTTCCCACAGAGCTTCTCCTTCTTCCTATAGAGCTGCTGAGCTTCAAGCATTCACACATGCTCAGCTAGATCACCCGGGCTCTGATACTAGTTGAGAGTGCTCTCAACAGAAGTAAGAATGGAAGAGGGAGAGAGAGAAATAGAGAGCCACATAAGTTTTGATGGGTGCAGAACCACCCTAATCTTCTTTTTCATTCATTTATATATGTATTTGAGTATTGTACATAACTGGGGTAAAGGCACAGTGACCTTTATTCCCCTCAGTCCGATGTTCTTTATGTGCTAGATATCAAGAGAAATTGTTGTCCGTTTCTGCGATCATAGATCGGGACCTCAAAGTTCAATTCGATAAGAATGGTGCACAGATCCTGGATCTTCAAGGAAAGGTAGTTGGTAAAGGTACACGGCGCAACAACATTTACGAACTCTTAGCTTTTAGTGCGAGAGCAGATGTGAAGAACACTAAGCTGTGGCATGATAGGTTTGGTCATCTAAACCTTAGTTCTTTAAAGGAGATGCATAAAAGTGGAATGATTGTAGACCTACCAGAAATTTCAAATTTGCCCGATGTATGTGAAGCTTGCATGATGGGCAAGCAGCATCAGTAGCCCTTCCCTAAAGAGGCCAACAGGGCAAAGGCTCCTCTAGAGCTCATTCACACGGACCTCTACAGAAAGATGGAGATGGAAGCTTTGGGTGGTTCCTACTACTTCATGACATTGATCGACGACTACAATAGAAGGATATGGATATACTTCCTGAAGATGAAAGACGAGGCTTTCAATAGATTCAAGGAATGGCATGTAATGGTCGAGAAAGAATCGAGAAGGAAGGTGAAGAAGTTGAGATCAAACAGAGGTGGAGAGTTCACATCGACTGAATTCAAAAGTTACTGCAAAAGTCACAAGATCAAGAGGTAGAAACCTGCATCACATACATCACAGCAAAATGGAGTAGCAAAAAGTAAGATGCGCATCATCTGCGAAATGGTCCGGAGTATGATGAAAGGGAAAGATTTGCCAAAGAATTTCTAGACTGAAGCATGTAACACTACAATTTACATCTTGAATCGTAGCTACATGAAGGCTGTGAATGGGATGATTCCACTGCAAGCCTTTTTTGGTAAGAAACTTCAGCTGCACATTTCAGAGTTTTTGGATGTGACTGTTTTGTGCATGTCCTTGATGCTACCAGGACCAAATGGGAACCGAAGAGTCGGAAGCGTATTTTCTTGGGCTACAGTGAAGAGGTAAAGGGTTACCATCTCCATAACCCTATTACCAAGAAGGTAATTGTAAGTCGCGATGTGGTCTTCTCAGAACACCCGCATCAATTGGAGGAGGATGCTTCCTTCCCAGAAAACCAGGACCAGGATATCCATCTAGTACCACCACCAATAGTAGACCGAACTCCCCCAATGGTGCTTGGGAGGATTCAAGACAAAGAAGATGAAGAAGAGCCTACAGAACCACAATGGCAATGGCCATTCCCAAAGCGGGTAAGGCAGCTTTTGGATGGTAGAGAACCTCCAGCCATTGAGGAGGAACACCACCGGTCCAAGAGATTAGAGGAGCAAAGAAGGGCGCAGAAACACTTGGTCACCTATCCTTTGATGATAGAAGTGATTTGTGCTGATGAACCCAAGTGTCTTGAAGAGGCACAGGGTGATGATAGGTGGATGGAGGCTATCCAGTCAGAGTATGGCTCCATAATGAAGAACAACACTTGGGACCTTGTGGATCGACCACCAAAACGCAAGGTAATCGAAACCAAGTGGGTGTACAAGACCAAGTACAAGTCCAACAGCATGTTGGATAAGTATCTTGATTTGCATAGGTACATGGTTTTGATTATCAAGATACTTTTGTTCCCACAGCTCGACTAACCACAATTCGTAGTGTTTTGGCTGTAGCTGCCTAGGGAAGTTGGCCCGTGTTTCAGATGGATGTGAAATCCACCTTTTTGAATGGAGATCTCAAGGAGGAGGTATACGTGGAACAACCACCACATTTTGAGATCCCCGATTTAGAAGGTAAAGCCTACAAATTGAAGAAGACACTTTACAGGCTGAAACAAGCCCCATGAGCATGGTACCAGTGAATTGATGCCTACTTTCTACAAAACGGGTTCAGGAGGAGCCCATTTGATGCAAATTTGTATATCTTCAGAGAAGGAGGCAGGTGTATGATAGTGGTCCTTTATGTGGACGACCGTGTCATAACAAGGAACCATGAAGAGAAGATCTCATAGACGAAGCATTTGCTAGGAAGAGAGTTTGAAATGACAGACCTGATGCATTTTTGTTTGGGGATTGAAGTTTGGCAAGAGCCAAAACAGATCTTCATTTCACAGCTAAAGTATGCTGGAGAGATACTGAAGGCATTTGGCGTGGCTAAGTGCAAGATAGTTGGTACCCCTATGGAGGTTGACGTGAAGCTCTCAAATGAGGATTCATCACCATTGGTGGATGAAGCGAAGTACAAAAGACTTGTGGGCAACTTGATTTACCTGTGCAACACACGGCTGAACATCAGTTTTGCGACTGGTGTACTAAGCAGGTTTTCCAATAAGCCCCAGGAGAACCATTGGAGGGCAAGGATGCGGGTGCTGAAATACATCAAAGGCACACTTGATTATGGCATCACCTATACCAAGGGCAATATCTTGACCGGATTCTATGACTTAGATTGGGCTGGAGACATGGACAGTAGGAGATCAGTTACAGGGTACTGTTTCTCACTTGGATCTGGAGTTGTGTCATGGGTCAGCAAGAAGCAACCCACAATTGCTCTTTCTTCTACCGAGGCCGAGTACAAATTTGCATGCTTTGCTTCTTGCGAGGCAATGTGGTTGAGGAGGATTTTGAGGGACATGGGTGTAGTGCAGAATAAGCCTACACCATTATCATGTGACAATTAGAGTTGCATGGCGATTGCAAAGAACCTAGTGTTGCACACTCGCACAAAACACATTGAGATTCAATATCACTTCGTACGCAAGCTCATCATGGATGGAGAGGTCAACTTGGTGTACTGTCTGACTACAGAGAATGTTGCAGACATCTTCACGAAGGCTCTTGGAAGAGACTTGCTAGCGAGGCATCTTCATTGACTTGGAATTGGGCCGAAAAAGTAAGTTCACTTGCGGGTGGACATTGAGGGGGGGTGTTAGATATCAATGCTCCACTCTCGTTTAACTACCCGGGAACCAGCTAACTCTACTCGTAAGCCCCCCATATGAGGAGAAGGCATTTGAGTAGCTCGGTTATTCGGTAGGTCCTGGTTTGGACACTAGATGGGGGCCATGTGTGGCCTGATGGCTGGACAGCTTCAGATAGACTTGGCACACCACCAACTAGGCTACATGCAATTGCGGGAAGGTATCCCTTGACTGACCGCACTGAGGGTAGATGGAGCATTTCTTGGGGCAGCCCACTCTCGGGTTGTGGGGCCCGTTTGGAGCCTCAGATGATCCCAGATGGCTTTGGGCCAAACGGTGACCATAGGTTAGTTGCTCTATTTTGCACACCGGTTCTATCATATGGTCGGTGGCCTATTTCGACCCACAATCAACCGTTTTTTGCGGACTGGTTGGTCACCCAATTGAGCATAACTGACTATGACTGGTGGCTATATAAGAGCAAGCCCGTGAAGCCCATTTCATCACTGGCTATAGCAACCCTGATTCCTTAGCATCCATCCTCCATCTTCTACTATTTCCAGCATGCCATCGAAGCTTCTTTCACAGGAGCGCATGGTTGGGAGGCAGCTGCATCTATTGTATCAGTTCTACAGTAATCAAATTTTTTGATTCTCCATACTATCTTATTTTCTCTCTTGCGTATGAGATCCTGTTATCTGTTAAGCATAGACGTTGTATTATTTTCTTGCAAGAAGTCTGTATCTGCTTGCTCAATGTCAGGCTATTGAAGCTTCACGTGGGGAAAAAGAGAGAAGGAAAGAGTGGAGAAAAGAGAGGCCAAGAGAGGAGAAAAAAGAGAGAAAAAGAGAGGAGAAAAAGGAGAAAAGAGAGGAGAAAAAAGAGAGAAAAAGAGAGGAGATAAGAGAGAAAAAGAGAGAAAGTGAAAATAGAAAAAGTGGGGATAAAAGAGAGAAAAAGAGAGAAGGAAAGAGAGGAGAAAGAGAGGAAAATAAAGGAAAAGAGAGGAGAAAAAAGAGAGAAAAAGAGAGGAGATAAGAGAGAAAAAGAAAGACGAAAAGAGACGAAAAGAGAGGATAAAAGAGAGAAGGAAAAAGAGAGAAAAAGTGAGGATAAAAGAGAGAAAAAGAGAGAAGGAAAGAGAGGAGAAAAAAGAGAGAAAAAGAAAGGAGATAAGAGAGAAACAAAGAGGAGAAAATAGAGGAAAAGAGACGAAAAGAGAGGATAAAAGAGAGAAGAAAAAAGAGAAAAAGAGAGGAGATAAGAGAGAAAAAGAGAGGAGAAAAGAGAGGAAAAGAGACAAAAACAGAGAAGGAAAGAGAGGATAAAAGAGAGAAGAAAAAAGAGAGAAAAAGTGAGGATAAAAGAGAGAAAAAGAGAGAAAGAAAGAGATGAGAAAAGAGAGGAAAAGAGAGGAGAAAAAAGAGAGGAGATAGGAGAGAAAATGAGAGGAGAAAAGAGAAGGAAAGAGAGGAGAGAAGAGAGAAAAAGAGAACGCAATCCTTTATTTCCTCACGAATGCAATCCCTTTCTTCATTCATGCAATCCCTTTCCATCATTCATGCAATGATTTTTTTCATTCATACAATCACTTATTTCCATTATTCATGCAATCCCTTTCTTGGAAGGGGAAGGCGAAGGGGAAAGGGAAGAACACACAAGAAAAATTATCGTAGTGCATCTATGGAGAGGAGAAAAGAGAGAAGGAAAGAGAGGATAAAATAGAGAAGGAAAAAGAGAGAAAAAGCTAGGATAAAAGAGAGAAAAAGAGAGAAGGTAAGAGATGAGAAAAGAGAGTAAAAGAGAGGAAAAGACTGGAGAAAAAAAAGAGGAGATAAGAGAGAAAAAGAGAGGAGAAAAGAGAGAAAAAGAGAATGCAATCCCTTATTTCCTCATGAATGCAATCCCTTTCTTCATTCATGCAATTTCTTTTCATCATTCATGCAATCCCTTTCTTCATTCATGCAATCCCTTTCCATCATTCATGTGATTTCTTCCTCATTACATAAATGCATATCTATCTAGAGAAGTCATCAATAAAGATAGCAAGATAATGATGACCTTCAATGGATGGTTTCATCAAGGGACCATTCATCGTACTATGAACAAGCTGAAAACTCTTGAAAACCTTCATAGAATGTCTTACCTCTTGTTATTTTGGGATATAAGGGCAGTGTCATGAGATGGTCAAAGTAACTAATTATTCAATCAAATACATGTACTCAACAACCTCATAAACATATCTTTGGAACAAAAGCGCCCAAAACTTAGTTGAATGGGTCAAAAGAAATATGTCAAAATAAGCTTTCAGAAGAAGTGTACAAGTTTAAGGCCATTCTTAATAGACATGGCATGCATTGCCATGGCCTTGACAAAATTCCTTCTACGCAACTAGGGATTGTTGTCTTACACACTGGGGATGATTGGGTTGCTATTTGACACATGTATGCAAGTCCAGTGGCCCAAGTCATGCCTCGTCCGTTGTGGTGACATGTTGAATTAACGCCATATGTAATCACTTTCACTGCATACAATAGAACACATCATTCATGCAATCCCTTTCTTGGAAGGGCAAGGGGAAGGGGAAAGGGAAGAACATACAAGAAAAACTCTCATAGAACAGCATCTATAGATGCGTCTAACAGTGCATATATAGGCATAGATGTTTGTTTTCCCAAAAGTTAGAGTGTTGTTAGATGCACTTTTTGACATGCGTATAGATGCGCTCTGACAAATGCCTTTTTAAAGAAACTGAAAAGGACATGTCCCCGATTTAAAAAAGAACAACAATAGTACCAAAAACATCCCTTTCCTGTATATGACAAAGGACGAAGAATCCAAAGAGAGCAACTTCCAAAAAAGACCAACCGCCAAGAGACTTACCTTGGATAGAGGAATGAAAGCTTCTTGTCCTTCTTCAAACATGCTTCTCTTTCTTCTCTTCCTTGTTCACCCTCTTCTCTTGTATGCTTGCGGATAATTGTGTAAGCTTGGAGATTAGTGTGGGTGCTTGGAGATAAGTGTGGATGCTCGGAGCTGTGTCTGTTAATAGGAAAGCAAGCCGGGCGACACTAAAAGTATGTGAAGGAAAGCAAGCATGCTAAAAGTAGGTTCGAAAATTAGCTCACAGTCTGTGTGTCTAAAAGCATGTCTAAAAGCGCGTCTATCACCACATATACATTGTGTTTTAGAGGTGCCTATAGATGCATTCCATAGTACAAACGCGATGTTAGATGCACTTTTAGATCCTACACAGAGTTTTGACATTTACAACTCATGCAAGGACACATTTTTTCGGTTGTTTATCTATAGGATATCTTCATCTTCAACAAGTAGCTCCAGTTAGGATGAATCCCTCCGTATCCACCATTGCAAAATGTGGTTGGAGCAAAAAATCAATTGTATGTGTGATTGATGTCAAGGAAACATGTATCGTGCACGCAAAATTACACTCAATCACGTCCCAAAGTATGGAGAATCAGATGTGATCGTAAACATGGTAAGTGTTAAAGCATTAAGGTTGATTAAGATATTTATGGGTGTTCATGTGTTTGATATATGATCCTTTTTTAATTTGATACAGGATGCAGTGCCACACCCGCATATGTTGCCCTATGCTCATCATGAGGAGGCAAAGCGTTGACGATATCAAGTGGGATCTTTAGGAGGGATCATTACAGATGCATGGAGTGATGGTGATAGTAGCCTTCCACCATTACCTCATGAGGCTATGAAGGAGGAGGTGTTTGATGATATGGTGTGGGATTTATATGTCCATCACTCCTTAGGTAGGGATGATAGCATGGAGCAGGATGAGATCTTTTTACTACATCGTCAGCTCCACTGTTTGAGGGGTGCACATTCTCTATTCTATGCACCTCCCTTGAGTTACTAAACTTGTAGACCATGGAGCAATGCAAGTTTGAATGCATTACTCAAGGAAGCTTTAAAGTCTTTTTTGCAAACATGGTGACTTATGCTAGTGGGTCAATTACTCGAATGCTTTTTCTCATTTATGGTCTTCACGTGCAGGCTATTGTGTAAAATGCTTCCAAAGGAGAATAAATTACCTACCTCAAGAGATATGGCAAGGCAACATGTGACCTCTCTTAGAAATTAGATTACAAGTGCATCCATGCATGTGTTAAGGATTGCATTTTGTTTCGTGGACCACATAAGGATGCAAGAGAGTGTCCTACTTAAGGAGAGGCAAGATATAGAGCACATCTCAAAACTTTGGATGTGCCTCGTAAGGTTTTGCGACATTTTCCCATAATCCTTAGCATCCAACATATGTTCAAGTGCAAATCCATTGCAGAGCTCATGTCATGGCATTCCTCCCATCGATCAATTGATGGCAAGTGGAGAGCTCCTACAAACACTCCTGCATGGAAGCATATTGAAGACAAATGGAAAAGCTTCAAGGAAGAACCTAGGAACTTCAGACTTGGATTGGGTATGGATGGTGTGAACCCATTTGGTCTCAAAAGCACACCTCTTCCAGTGTATGCCAGTGATATTGGTGAATTATAATCTTCCACCCTCTATGGTGATTAAGAAAGGACATGTTATGTTATCCCTTCTAATTCGAAGGAAACATCAAGTCAAAAATCCTGATGTTTATTTGGAGCCTTTGATTGATTAGCTAGAGATACTTTGGAGAGGTATTGAGGAGGTATTGAGGTGCATGATCTTCCCTTGTCATGAGACTTGAACTGCAAACTAGTCTTGATGTGGACGATACATGACTTCCCAGGCTATGGTGAGTAATCAGGTAAGCATTGAACTTTTTATCATGAGTAGGAAATTGATTTGGCATCCTAAACCCACCTTGAACTCTTAATTGTATCTATTGTTCAGGTCTCACTACATCGGGTTACCATGGATGTCCTGTTTGTGTTCCTTCGCTAGTTGCCTCACAGGTAGATGTATTGAATAAGATCATCTATGAGAATCACCATCGAGTTCTCCCACCTGATCATCCTAGATATGTCACTCCTTGGAATGAAGTCCCCCTACAGTCACTCACTACAAGAGATTGGATGAGAATTTGGGATGGTTCCACAACTCTACCACTTGGCATAAGCTGGTAAGGGTTGGTAACTATTGTGTGCTATATTAAATGGAAATAAAGATTGCACGCTAACACCAGCTTTTGTTTTGATACTCCATCTTTTATCGTTTACCATATTGGTCCCACCTCAAGATCAATCACTTGCTTTAACCCATGCATATCTTCAAGAATGTGGCGTCTACCATTTGGGAACATTTGAACGAGACACGAGATTCCGCAGGCATAAGGGAGGATCTATACACCATAGGGAGGATGCGTGAAGCTTGGCCACAAGAGAGGCCAAATGGGCATGTCTTTTTACCTCGTGCACCGTGGAGGTTATCAAAGCTAGAGATGGTGGCAGTGAAATGAGCTATCACTACAATTCATACTCCCACTGGATGCATGAGGTGTTTGAAGGGAGCCTTCACAAAGAGCAAGAAAAGAGGTGTAGAGAAATTATATGGCTTGAAATCTCATGATTGGCACAAGATGCTCCAAGTAAGTATTTTATGTGCATAATATCATTTTCCTCTCAAATTTGTGAGTGAATTAGAAGCAACTAATCAACCATTCCTCATGTATTCAGTTCATAGTATCTACTAGCATTTCTCATAGTGCATCGAAGGATGTGAAGGATTGTATTTACAAGATGGGTGAGCTTGTGAGGTATTTAACAGGATGCAAAATGTTAAGTGTATCAATGCTCCATGCAAGGTCTTCATATTGCTACTATGGTGTACTGTTTCCTTCCTAGGTATGTGAGCTTAAAGGAAATAGATCCCACCACACTAGTTATGTCAATCGAGGTGGTTTGTTTAGTGGAGGAGACCTTTCCACGTTCTATTCTCACAAGCCAACTATATCTCATAGTGCATTTGGTGGATGAGATTGCTATATGCGGTGAGAAAGGGCCCTCTTTTGTACAAAGCATGGATCTTGTGTGCCATTCCCTCAACATCTAAGAGCACTTCCAAAGGATATTCATGTGGATTGGCTAGTTGACAAAATGGAGAGACTAAAGAGAGAATAGGGGATGCATATCACAATCAAAGAATGGGAGTATGCTAGACACTGCATGAGCAAGGATAGTAGAATGTTATGCATAAGTTAAGGGATTTCAATAATTTAGATTGCTTATTTAATTGATTTTGCCTTGGTGTGGTGTACTATGTTCAATGCTATATGGTGTGAGGGCAAGCATTTTCGAACACAACAGATTGATGATAAGAGAAACACACAAGATTGCGGTGTCAATGCTAACTTTGAGGGAGCCAATGGAGCCATGGATGATTATTGTGGCATAATCCAAGTGGTTTAAGGACGTGGTAGAAAGAGGACCTAATGCAACAATCAAACACCATGCAAGCGGCTTTATAACTATTGAATCCACAACGTTTTGGCAAAGCAAGGACACACTAGTACTACCGTAACAATGTGAACAGGTACTGCACACACATATGAAAATACTCTTAAATATTTGATACCTTCGATGCAAGGAAAAGAGAATGATTGTATTTGTATATGAATTAAGTTGTCTATCAAGCAATGGTGGATAATAATAGGTAGTGGCATGTCATACCTATTACGCCATGTTCCAAAGTGATGTATAGTACATGTTTACTAATATGGAGCGTATGGAGGATGATCATGGCCATCACGGTGATGGTGTCCGTGATACAAGGGAGGAGAATGATCATGAGATAGGAGATACAGATATTGAGGCCATTACCCCCTTGAGGATGAGCCTACCATTGGTGATGCTGATTTCGATGAGCACATGAGTAGCACAAGTAGTAGTGGGATGAATGTATTTGTAAATCTCAACATTGGTTTGGATTTTGAAGTAGATAGTTTTGCAAGGGTTGATCTCATTGAGGATGAGATCAACTGTAGCCCATCATTGATATTGGAAAAACTATTTTACATATTGTCTCATTCTCCTCACCTCACTTAATTTTTGTATATGTGGGTTTTCCAAAAACATTGATATTTATATTAAAATTATGTGCTTTGGTAATCATGGGCAATGTTTGGAAAGCAATGATGCACATTTATCAACCTGTACCAAAATATCACTTTTTGCATTCTCTGTTCTATGTTTATAAAGACCTCTAAATCCATGTCTAATTCACAGCGCAGATGCGCTAACAGACGCACTCATAGATGTGCTCGTATTTTTACTATTCTAGCTACACCTATAGATGCGTCCGCTATTTTGCACATCTATCAACCGCATCTATAATTGCTTTGTCTTGTTGTACCGTCGATGAAATTTGAGAAGGAAAAAAAGAATCTATCAATGAAATTCGGGATTTCATTATCCCACTAGATTTTAGAATCCCAAATTTTCTGTCGATGAAAGTTTTACGTAACGAAGCTTTTTGAACGATATTTTTGTTCATTCATAAATCAAAATTCATATTTTTTCATATGAAATTTTTGTTCTATTGGCAAAACCTTACTTTTTAGCAAATAAAAAAATCATTATGTTCACGCTTGTCAACATTGTGGATTCTAGAATCCAAAAGGCTAGAGCTCTAAATCGAAGCAATAGACTGAAACATAGTAAATGATAAATTGTACTAATCGGGACTATTTACAATTTGAGTCCAAGGATGCCATCTTCATGTTCCAAGGAAGGGTAATTTTCAAATTGAATGGCATATGGTAGGTGACTAGAAGACACTGAAGTGTATGTTCAATATAAGCAAAGGGGGTAACTCAAAGTCTCCTTGCTTAAACTACAATGAACCAACGCATGTCCTAGATTCTAAATGGTGGAAAAGATCACCCAACAAAGATAAAGTAGATAAAAATTTCAACGTAGTTCTTGAGATCCCATTATGCAATGTTCACATTTGTACATTGCATGCATTATGTAGGATCATTGAGGAACTAGTTTTTCTATATATTGGATTTGCATGGAAACTTCACCCCGAGAGTAGAAGAAAAGAGGCACTACAATCTTTAGAAGTTGTGCTATCAGAAATCGGTCTCCATGGAGGAGATGTACATAATACAAAGGATCTTTAAAAATCTACAAATGGAAAATATGTCCCTATCAAACCATCTATTGGTGGAGTAAGGCTAGAAGATTTTTATCTCATCTAGAGAAAATCAAAATAAAAGGTAGTAAAACAACATACGTATCAAGGATAAATTATAACTTGTGGAGGAAAGTACACAATCCTCTCAAAGATCATTAGGCAAATGGATTGGTTACAAGAGCTATCAAGATAGAAGTGTGGAAATGCTTAGATAAGCTTTTTGTTTTTTGTGACCAAGCTACCTTCAAAAAAAATGATCAACAAGAATTTGAAGAAGCTGTAAAGAGTTTTGGAAAGGCAATGAAAGAGGCTTGGACAACATGTAACATCACTCATTACATGGTAAGAACAATATCGTATTTTTGTGCATGTTTTTTTTACAAGCAAAAAATATTAGTTTAATATATAATAATTCCCACTTGCCTATGTATCAAAACAACATATAATCTACAATCATCTTCCTTTCTTTTGTAAAAAAATACGGATGCCCTGCAATTTCATCCACACAAGGAATGGAGAAATCACACTACATGACACGGAATGCATTCTTTAGACATACACAACATTTTGGAGGAAAAAAGAAAGCCAATAGTTTAAAATAATTCTTCCACTGGTTCTATCGAGGAATACTACAAAGGATTCAAGCCAAGGAAAAAGTTAATACATCACAGGTTAAGCTAGCTTTCAGATTGTCTCAAAAAGAAAGGAGGAGGCAGATTTTGGAGAACTCAAATGCAGCACACACAACAAAACAAAGCACCCAAAAAACGTGCACATAGAGGTGTTTCCTTAACTTAGAAAAAACTTACGGTGCATTTATTTGTGCATCTATTTGCATGAATAGGACTCACCTCTATAGGTGCATCTATATAACCTATAGATGCGCCTATAGATGCTCTGTAGAAATTTAAAAAAAATAGATAGAGGCATACATAGACGCACTTATAGATGCTCTTCAAAATCTTTTTTTTAAAATAAAGGCATAATTTAGTGTGGTTGAATAGAATGTTGTGTATGTTGTGTATGCTATGTAGTTATAAGAATCCCATTTCCACATTGTGCAATTCAATTCTTATAGCCAACCACATTTTAATTAGCACGATTCCAAGCACGTCTACAGCCGACGATTGCAATTTCAAATAAAACATTACAACTCTAAAACGTTTAGTTCACAAGGCATTCATTGATAGAACGTTGCACAAGGAAATTGAAAGCCAGAAAAATAAAAGGAGTCTATATTAATTCATAGCCCAATTAAAGTGCTTGTATGTACATATAGCATGAAGCCAAGTTATGTCTTGTGGCTTCAAGTACAAAAAATAAGAGGAGTGTATATACAAGAGAGACACGAAGCCAAGACAATGGCTTTAAGTATAACAAAGAGTAGCTAGCACTACTTCTACGACTAATCTAAGTTCTCTACATCCTCGCATCCTTTTTTGCTCCCTTCTTCACTCCCTTCTTCCTCATCTTCTTCAGTCGTAGGGCCCTGTAAACAAGGGACAACATGTATCATTGTATGAAAAAACAAATCTTTATTTACAATATTGACATTATTTAATTAATTTTAAATATCTGGGGGGTGCTCCAGTAGCTTGGATATATTGCTTCTCAGTAATCAACTTGTCATCATAAAAGTGCCTCCATGTATCTCCTTTGGGATGGTGGTGGTGGTAGGCTGTCTCGACAAGAGTAGGGTACCTGCCCATGATATCAAGCTGGAAGATGACACAATTTGTGGAGGGGTTAGTACAAAGAAACAACCTCTTGATGAGCCACATAAACACAATATAATTTGAGATCGATACTTACAAATTGGGCCTCCCATGATTCAACACCCCCTACTCCAAAGTGCATGTTTCCATATTGCTCCATTTGGATCCTTTGTGCCTCACATGGACATAGGCAATGCAACCAAAAATCTTCAAATGAGAAATATCTGGTTGCAGACTGGGGTTCGCCTTTGCTACATTCATTGCTTTCTTCCACTCATGCTTATGAGCAGTGTGGGGCTGGCCGCATCATGATTGACCTCCCTCTGTCCTGGCAATCTCGGCTAATGCCTGCCTCTTAAGCGAAGATCTTTTATTGGCAAGTATCATAACAATCTTTGACTTGGCCCATTTATCTATAAATTGAACATTGCCAGGATTGGGATACCTAGAGTGAACGGTAGCGAGGGTCTCATTAGCCAACTTTTTTGGATGGTCTTTGTAGTGAATAAAGCAATCTATATAGTTATTAACAATTACAGAGTGCACAAAGGCCATGATGTCCCTCCCCCATGCATCCATCAAGATGCCTCATGTTTGAGTGATGTCATAGAAGAGAATGAGAAGAAGAGAGAGATTCGATTACAAATCTTGCAAGTACACAATGAAGATCAAAGCCCAACTTTTGGCCTTTATACATATCCACCTTTGTAAGAGAGGGTTAACCCTTATACTCTCATGTCCCTCTCTTCTCTCATTTCACAACCACTTGGGCCCATTCAGCTCCAAGGGAATTATCATCTGCTACCCCTCACATTCTCTCTAAATTTTTGCTTTCTCATCATAGTACAAGAACTATTAATCGATGTGGCATGTGGCAGCTATCATGCCCCTGTTCTTGTTCACAAGCCATCTGTGGATTGTGTTCGATGCATAAAGTCAAACTTGACAACTATGCCACCTTAGAGGGCCCGATTATGATAGAGCCCATTCATGCAAGTGACTATGCAAAACTCACGATTACAACACCCGAGATGGGGATTATGGGTCTGTGTGAGGTGTGATTTGGAATTAAGCATTCCCATTTACCTTGCATCGGTGGCCGTAATCCCATTTGCCTTGCTCCCATGGTGATAATCCCATTTGCACATCCCTTTTGGATGATGTGGTGCTTTGACACCCCCCCCCCCCCCCCCCCCCCGGGCCCTTTCTCGCTCTCTCTCCTCTCCCTCTCTGTCTCTCTCTCCCCCCCCCAACTGAGGTCCACCAATCGGACGATGTATTAGGCCAACGACTTACACATGGACAAAATCTCCTCACTCATGATTTTTTCATTCATGCTATTAACATAGGGAGATGTTTCCTAAGAGAAGGAAAAGCTCTGTGGGTTGGAGCAAACACGAGGAAGAGAGAAGACGCAAGCACTATGTAAATGTTGTGGGGTGGATCCAGTAAACACGAGGAAGACATAAGGAAAAGCTTACATGAAGTGCCCGGAGGGACATTATAATGCATGAGAGAGTGAATGGATAGCCCCAAGAAATCTCCAATGCACGAAGTCGGAAGATGATGTCGAGGAGAACCATGACAGCAAACAGAGACAGTTGAGCAGGACGATGATGAGCAGAGCCAAATGCGGGAGGTAGAGAGGAGATGGAGTTAATTCAAAATTGGAGGCCGAATGGCTAGACCATGTCTACATGCCGTAATTGGTGATGCATAGACATGGGTACAATGCATGCATGCATGCGATGGCTTGCATCATATTCCCTAGCCAGAATATGGCTGTCGTCTTGTCAGATTGTTCGTGGAAGTACCTGGGGATCATGCACTTATGTGCATGGGATCCACACTCCAGGTGGACATAAGACAAAGTGAAGACCCCAAAATCTATCCTTAGGCTGTCTTAACTTGCTCACACCAAAATCATAGTTTAGCTATCCTCACATCAAATGAGGAGCAAATAACGCCCTTAAATTCTAGTCTTATTTTGCTTGCATTTTAACTTGCTCATGTTGAAATCAAAGTTTTTCTATCCTCACATCAAATAGAGAGATAATAACACCCTTAAATTATAGTTGTATTTTTTTTCTTTCATCATTCAGCTCAAGGATAGGGCTAAGATTTCTATTGCATCTTTCAGGTATGGTTACCATGCAAGATCAAAAGGAATGCTATTTCCACACCCCAAGAGACAAATAATATCCCAATAGTGCAAGGCTGAATAGAGCTACATTTAGGGTTTTGGAAGGCTACATGCACATATGGACTCATGTATAGTGTACTCCTCAGATGGTAGCACGTGCATTGGTCTCAAGAAGACTCTTGTGTTTTATAGAGCCTAGAGAAAAATCCGTGAAAGGAGTGAAAACGGATTGAATAATTAACCTATTAACCACAGAGGCTTGGAGCGAGGAGGAGGTGGAAAGACAAAAGGCAGCTTTAGCGGGAAGGAGGAGACAGAAGGTCAATGAAATAGAGGAGATAGAAGTTCAACTTTGGGAGGATGGAAGGTTAATGGAATGAAAGGAGGAGATCGAAGGTCTCAGAGCCATGGGTTAAGACTTAGCCAAAATTTCAAAAGCCAATCCAAGTATGCAAGGTGAATTGATTAGCAATATTCTGTTGGCTGGCTGAGTGAAGATCTATCCACCTTCACATGGGGAGTGGTTGAGGATGGTCATGCATCTTTGCCGGTGCAAAGCAAGGGTTCACTAAGACTAGAAACACGTCATATTCAACTTGAGTAATTTCGAAACTTCATTGATTCTTACGTTTGTATGCACACTTAGCGAGTCGAGGAAATGGGAACCAAGTCTATCATGTAGCCTTTCAAAAACCGGAACATGTATCTCGGTTCAGCTTGGCACTATTGGGATATTTTCTTGTTTCTTGGGGTGTAGAAATAGCATTCTTTTGACCTGGCACGGTAGCAATACCTGGAATTTGCTGCAAACGTTTGCTAACCAACTCTTCATCGGTGGGGTGAAAGCGGAAACCCCGGGAGGATTATCTTCTCGGCGTCTTCAGATCGACTAGATTGGAACTCCATAGCTTCAAGAGGATTCCAAGCCTCCAGAGTCCAAGGAAGTGGTGCCGCGGCACTGCCGCCTGAGTCCGTCGACTATCTCGAGCTACGGATATATCTCGTCCTCGTGTCGAATCAAGAAGACATATACAGCTAGCACAACGCTATTTTTAAATATATATCCGAGGGAAAAGTCCTCGAATCATTTAACTATACAGATGCACGTAGCGGGAAAAGTACTCCTGCTTGATGCACGTAGCGGGAAGAGTACTTGAGTACTCCTTCTGTGTTGGATATTGATATTATACAGATATCTGATGCTCGAAGCCGGTGTGTTTATCTGACGGTCCCATATATTTATCATGCTACGTAAGCTTGATGCAAGGGAATGTGGACTCCTTTGGCAGCTAGCATGTTGCTCAGCGTTATACACGCGACGCTTAGATAAAATAGGCCTTGCAAAAAGCAAAGGTGCTTTAAACAAGAAATGTTAGCTTAATATAAACTAGTTGGAAGTGCGGTTTGAACTGCAATAGCAATAGCATGCATACTGGACTCCTTTGGCAGCTACCATGTAGCTCAGCATTATACACGGGACGCTTAGGAGAAAGCATTGACCAGACAAAATATGCTTCGCAAAAACCAAAGGTGCTTTAAACAAGAAATGTTTGTGTAATATAAACTAGTTGGAACTGCGGTTTGAACTACAATAGCAATAGCATGCATACTGAGTGCAACAATATGAACATAACTAATTTTGAAACCCAGTCCATATTAAATGCGACCCATCAATCCCAAATTCAGTGATCTCACTAATTTCTTACACCAGAAGTCTGAACTACACCTATGAAATTGTTTTCAAAAAAATTGAGCAGGTTAATTTAACGCATGGTTTCAAGAAATGAAGGTAGGACAACTTTGAGACGATTTTTTGAGAGAGAAAAAGTATCGAGTTTTTGCCTTTGGAAGATCCTTATAGTATGCATAAATATTGAATCAAGACCCATACATACGACGAAAGTATCGATCATCCCTTATGAAATGATGGAATAGTTTACATTGTTCCAAACATTTTCTTATATGGGAGGATAGACACCATATTGATGTGATTAAAATGGGTGCACTTCTGAAATGTATCCTGTGAACCATGATAGGGTGTTCAATGAGACCATGAAAACAAGCGATTGAGCATTGTGCTGCATGAGATGTATTGAAATTAATAATCCTATACTCAAATAAAACAAATACTAAATAGATCAAACACAATAAGGCGTAAACCTATAAGCACCACACCGAATCGTAACCAATAACTAACGAGTCATAAAAAATGACAACAAATGACAACTCAACTCCATTTTTGGAAAAAATCCCAAAAAATGTGCATTTTGTCAAAATTAGAGGGACAAAATATACACTTCATGTCAAACATTTTAAAAAACTAGTACTTTTATGAAAAAAGAATGTATAAAATATTCCTTACATTTTACTCTAGAACACAAAAATGTCTAGTATTATCAATTGAAAAAAGTGTTCTCTTCTTTAATTTGAAAAACACGATAATTACAAAGAAGAAGAAACTCCTTCATTCAACTAAGAGAGTCGTTAGAGCTTTTGCTTTTAAATACCAATTGTTTTTCGTGCAAGTGCCCATATATTTTTAACTCAAATCCATATACAAAGATTTCTGAATCCTATAAATCAAGCATCTCCACACATCGATGAATTCCATTTGTTTTTCTTTTATCGCATTGTTTAAGTATCCCTAGATGATATGTTCCTTGAAGTCCATTGGTTGAAAGAATTTTTTATCAATTGACTTCCACATAAGTAACAACATTGCCCTCATGTATAAGTACACATTTCTAGAATACTTGTTGTACATAGCATGCTATCCACAAATTGATAATTCATAAAATGATGTGACTTTAAGACCATTTGATGAAATGGTTTTAGTGCATTGTCTAACAAAACAGCTTTTCTTTTTTATACACAGTTGATCAAATGGTGAAATTTTAATATATTTTGACATTAATATGGGTAGGTCCATATGGAGTACATGACCATAGGAGAGGTTTATTCAAAGCAAGCATGTCTCTAGATTTAGATAAAAGCCCAATGACTCAAATGGTCAAATTGTAAAATGGTCCTGATTGGTACAATTTATCATTTACTGTGTTTCGGTCTATTGGTTCGATTTAGAGCTCTAGCCTTTGCAAAAATATAGCTTTTAGTTTAAAAAGGCTAGATTTGGAAGCATGAGTATGCTAGCAATTGTCTTTTTGAAAAATTCATGAAGTTTTGGATTCTGGAATCCACAATGTTGATAAGCGTGAACATAATGATTTTTTTGTTTGATAAAAAGTAAAGTTTTGTCAATAGAACAAAAATTTCATATGAAAAAAGATGAATTTTGATTTATGAATGGACAAAAATATCATTCAAAAAGCTTCGTTACGTAAAACTTTCATCGACAGAAAAATTTCCATTGGTGGAATTTTTTTTGGTCGATGGAAATTTCAATCCGTCGATGGAATTTTTTATTGTTGATCATGAATTTTGGGATTTCAAAATCTAGTGGGATAATGGAATCCCAAATTTCATTGATGGATTTTTTTTTCCTCTCAAATTTCATCGACGGCACAATAGGCATAGCTAGAATAGTAAAAATATGGGCACGTCTATGAGCGCGAAAATAGTGGACGCATCAATAGGCATAGCTAGAATAGTAAAAATATGGGCACGTCTACGAGCGTGTCTGTTAGCGCGTCTACATTGTGAATTAGACGTTGATTTAGACGTCTTTATAAACGTAGAACAGAGAATGCAAAAAGTGATATTTTGGTGTAGGTTGATAAATGTGCATCACTAGTTTCCAAACATTGCCTATGATTACCAAAGCACATAATTTTAATATAAATATCAATGTTTTTGGAAAACCCACATATACGAAAATTAAGTGAGGTGAGGAGAATGAGACAATATGTGAAATAGTTTTGCCAATATCAATGATGGGCTATAGTTCGATCTCATCCTCAATGAGATCAACCCTTGCAAAACTATCTACTTCAAAATCTAAACCAATGTTGAGATCTACAAATACATTTAGCCCACTACTACTTGTGCTACTCATGTGCTCATTGAAATCAGCATCACCAATGGTGGGCTCATCCTCAAGGGGGTAATGGCCTCAATATCTGTATCTTCTATCTCATGATCATTCTCCTCTCTTATATCATGGACATCATCACCTCCATGGCCATGATCATCCTCCATATGCTCCATATTAGTAAACATGTACTATACATCACTTTGGAATATGGCATAATAGGTATGACGTGCCACTACCTATTATTATCCACCATTGGTTGATAGACAACCTAATTCATATACAAATACAATCATGCTCTTTTCCTTGCATCGAAGGTATCAAATATTTAAAAGTGAGTATTTTTATATGTGTGTGCAGTACCTGTTCACATTGTTACGATAGTACTAGTGTGTCCTTGCTTTGCCAAAACTTTATGGATTCAATAGTTATAAAGCCACTTGCATGGTGTTTGATTGTTGCATTAGGGCCTCTTTCCACCACATCCTTAAACCACTTGGATTATGCCACAATAATCATCCATGGCTCCATTGGCTCCCTCAAAGCTAGCAATGATGTCGCAATCTTGTGTGTTTCTCTTATCATCAATCTGTTGTGTCCGAAAATGCTTGCCCTCACACCATATAGCATTGAACATAGTACACTACACCAAGGCAAAATCAATTAAATAAGCAGTCTAAATTGTTGAAATCTCTTAACTTATGCATAACATACTACCGACCTTGCTCATGCAGCCTCTAGCATACTCCCATTCTTTGATTGTGATATGCATCCCCTCTTCTCTCTTTGGTCTCTCCATTTCGTCAACTAGCCAATCCACATGAATATCCTTTGGAAGTGCTCTTAGATGTAGAAGGTATGGCACAGAGATCCATGGTGTGTATAAAAGAGGGCCCTTTCTCCTTGTCTTCTTGCCTTTGCATCCTCGTATCTTGTCACCCATCTTTTCATTACATCACTATTAAGCATGCAATAGAGGCTAATAATATTAAGCAACTCTGTGTCTATTACTTTGCTCCAGCGTTTCCCTTGAGGCACAATAGAGGTCATCCTTAGGTCTTCATCATCTCTCCATAGTTGTGGGAGAGAGCTATCCACATCAACAACAAACTCAGAAATATATACAAGTGACTCTTGTACCAACCAACCCTTGGCCATGGTACCTTCGGGCCTTGCATTTTGCCTCACAAAACCCTTCAACGTCTTCGTGAAGTGCTCGAGGAAAAACAACTATCATGCATGTACAGTACTGTATATAGCAATCTCATCCACCAAATGCACCATGAGATGTAGTTGGCTTGTAAGAATAGAACGTGGAAAGGTCTCCTCCACTAAACAAACCACCTCAATTGACATAACTTGAGCATTCTCAAGTGTGGTGGGATCTATTTCCTTTAAGCTCACATACCTAGAAAGGAAGAAGTACACCACAGTAGCAATATGAAAACCTTGCATGGAGCATTGATAGACTTAACATTTTGCATCCTATAAAGTACCTCACAAGCTCACCCATCTTGTAAATACAATCCTTCACACCTTCAATGCACTATGAGACATGCTAGCAGGAAGTATGAACTGAACACATGAGGAATAGTTCATTAGTTGCTTCTAATTCACTCACAAATTTGAGAGAAAAATGATATTATGCACATAAAATAGTTACTTGGAGCATCTTATGCCAATTATGAGATTTCAAGCCATATAATTTCTCTACACCTCTTTTCTTGCCCTTTGTGAAGGCCCCCTTCAAACACCTCATGCATCCAGTGGGAGTACGAATTGTAATGATAGCACGTTTCATTATCACCATCTCTAGCTTTGATAACCTCCACGGTGCACGAGGTAAAAAGACACGCCCATTTGGCCTCTCTTGTGGCCAAGCTTCATGCATCCTCCCTTTGGTGCATAGATCCTCCCTTATGCCTGCAAAATCTCGTGTCCCAATCAAATGTTCCCAAATGGTAGATGCCACATTATTGAAGATATGCATGGGATCAAGCAGGTGATTGATCTTGAGGTGGGACCAATATGGTAAACGATAAAAGATGGAGTATTAAAACAAAAGCTGGTGTTAGCGTGCAATCTTTATTTCCATTCAATATAGCATATAATAGTTACTAACCCTTACCGGCTTATGCCAAGTGGTGGAGTTGTGGAACCATCCCAAATTCTCATCCAATCCCTTGCAGTGAGTGATTGTAGGGGGACTTCATTCCAAGGGGTGACATATCTAGGATGATCAGGTGGGAGAAATCGATGGTGATTCTCATAGATGACCTTATTCAATGCATCTACTTGTGAGGCAACTAGTGAAGGACCACAAATAGGACATGCATGGTAACCCGATGTAGTGAGACCTGAACAATAGACACAATTAAGAGTTCAAGGTGGGTTCAGGATGCCAAATCGATTGCCTACTCATAATTAAAAGTTCTATGCTTACCTGAACACTCACCATAGCCTGGGAAGTCGTGTATCGTCCACATCAAGACTGGTTTGTAGTTAAAGTCTCGTGACAAGGGAATATTATGCACCTCAATACCTCTCCAAAGCATCTCTAGCTAATCAATCAAAGGCTTCAAATAAACATAAGGATTTTTGACTTGATGTTTCCTTGGAATTAGAAGGGATAACATAACATGTCCTTTCTTAATCGCCATAGAGGGTGGAAGATTATAATTCACCAATATCACTGGCCATACACTGTAAGAGGTGCTTTTGAGACCGAATGGGTTCACACCGTCCATACCCAATCCAAGTCTGAAGTTCCTAGGGTCTTCCTTGAAGCTTGGCCATGTGTCTTCAATATGCTTCCACGCAGGAGTGTTTGTGGGAGTTCTCCACTTGCCATCAATTGATCAATGGGAGGAATGCCATGACATGATTGCAATGGATTTGCACTTGAACATATGTTGGGTGCGAGGGATTATGGGAAAATGTTACAAAACCTTACGAGGCACATCCAAAGTTTTGAGATGTGCTCTATATCTTGCCTCTCCACAAGTAGGATACTCTCTTGCATCCTTATGTGGTCCACGAAATAGAACACAATCATTGACGCATGCATGGATGCACTTGTAATCTAATCTTCTAAGAGAGGTACATGTTGCCTTGCCATATCTCTTGAGGTAGGTAATTTATTCTCCCTTGGAAGTATTTTACACAATAGCCTGCACATGAAGACCATAAATGAGAAAAAGCATTCGAGTAATTGACCCACTAGCATAATTCACCATGTTTGCAAAATAGACTTTAAATCTTCCTTAAGTAATGCATTCAAACTTGCATTGCTCCATCCATAGATGATATGCGAGCTTAGTAACTCAAGGGAGGCACATAGAATAGAGAATGTGCACCCCTCAAATAGTGGAGTCGATGATGTAGTAAAAAGATCGTCCTGCTCCATGCTATCATCCCTACATAAGGACTGATGGACATATAAATCCCACACCATATGATCAAACACCTCCTCTTCCATGGCGTCATGAGGTAATGTTGGAGGGCTGCTATCACCATCAGTCCATGCATCCATAACGATTCCTCGTGAAGATCCCACTTCATATCATCGATGCTTCATCTCCCCATGATGAACATACGGCAACATATGCGGGTGTGGCACTGCATCCTGTATCAAATTAAAAAAGGATCATATATCAAACACATGAACACCCATAGGTATCTTAATCAACCTTAATGCTTTAACACTTACCATGTTTATGGTTGCATCTGATTCTCCATACTTTGAAATGTGATTGAGTGTAATTCTGCATGCATGATACATGTTTCCTCGACATTGATCACACATACAATTTGTTTTTTGCTCCAACCACATTTTGCGATGGGGGATACGGTGTAATTCATCCTCATGGGAGCTACTTGTTGAAGATAAAGACATCCTATGGATAAACAACCCAAAAAATGTATTCTTGAATGAGTGGTAAATGTCAAAACTCTATGTATCATCTAAAACCGCATCTATACTATGGAACATGTCTACAGGTGCATCTAAAACACAGTTTAGATGCGCATATAGATCTCTCCTCTCTTTCCTTCTCTTTTTCCCTCTCTTTTTCTCTCCTTTCTCCTCTCTTTCCTTCTCTCTTTTTCTCTCTCGTTTCCCCTCTCTTTTCCCCTCTCTTCCCCTCTCTGTTCCTCTCTTTTCTCCTCTCTTTCCTGCTCTCTTTTCCTCTCTTTCCCCCTCTTTTTTCTCCTCTCTTTTTGTCTCTTTTCCTCTCTTATCTCCTCTCTTTTTGTATCTTTTTTCTCCTCTCTTTTCTCCTCTCTTTTCCACTCTTTTCCTCTCTTTTCTCCTCTCTTTCTTCTCTTTTTTCCTCTCTTTTTCTCTCTTTTCTCCTCTGTTTCCTTCTCTCTTTTCCTCTCTTTCCCCCTCTCTTTTCCCCTCTCTTTTCCTCTCTTTTCTTCTCTCTTTTTCCCCACGTGAAGCTTCAATAGCCTGACATTGAGCAAGCAGATATAGATTTTTGTTACTCTAATTCAAAGAATGCAGGAGTCTGTAAATGCTTGCTTAATGTCAGGGTGTCACTCTATTTTTCTTTTGCATGATGGAAAGAGAGCATGCTCGAGGGTAATCTTCTTCTTTTCTTTTCTTTAGTTTATCATGTGGCCAGGAAGCTCTTCAGCCTTGCTTGATCTTCAAGATGGCCTCTTTCGGAGTTATATAACATTTTGGGGCACCCTCCCACTTCTGGGGAGTTATACATAGACATGACGGGTACTCAACACCCCCAGGAGTCGGCAGTACAAACTCCAAACAACCCCAACCCCATACCAGCTGAGATTACTCTAGTGGTGTTGAGAGAGTCTAGTAAGCTATAGAGCCGTGCCCCTTCTACCCAATCATCACGATTCCTTTCTCCCCTATGGTCCAGTGTCCCTTCTTGATCATCAGTACTCCCTTCTCCCCTGCGGCAGTCTGGAGCCCCTTCTCCCCCCTTGTGCTTTTGCCTCATAGAGCCAGTAGCGAACTCTTGTGTAGTCGTCGAGAGTTACTTCTCTAGATCAGCGTACTAGCTCGACACATGGTAGCAGGCGTAGTAGTAGGGAGAGCGGTGGGGGATGCATGGCACCGTGCTTTGGGGGGGTAATGGTGGGGGCAGGGATGATTTAGATGATGTAGAGGTGCCACAAGGTGATTGTATGACATCACTCAGATAGGAGGCATCTTGATGGATGCACGGGAGAAGGAAATCATGGCCTTCATGCGCTCTATAATTGCTAACAACTATAGAGATTTCTTTATTCACTACAAAGAGCAGCCAAAAAAGTTGGCTGATGAGACCATCGCTGTTGTTCGCTCTACATATCCCAATCCCCCAATGTTCAGTTCATAGATAAATGGGCAAAGTCAAAGATTGTTATTATACTTGCCAATAAAAGATCTTCGCTTAAGAGGCAAGCACTAGTCGAGATTGCCAGAAGAGAGGGAGGACAACCACCAAGGGGCCAGCCCCACACCGCTCACAAGCATGAGTGGAAGAAAGCAATGAGGGCAGTGAAGGCGGATCCTAGTCTGCAACACGTGGATGCATGAAGGATCCAAATGGAGCAATATGGAAACGTGTATTTTGGAGCAAGGGGTGTTCAATTATGGGAGGCCTAATTTGTAAGTATCGATCTCAAATTTATTGTGTTTATGTGGCTTATTAGGAGGTTGTTTCTTTGTACTAACCACTCCAAAAATTGTGTCATCTTGCAGCTTGATATTGTGGGCAGGTACCCTACTCCAGTCGAGACAACCTACCACCACAACCATCATAGACGAGATACATGGAGGTACTTCTATGATGCTAGGTTGATTACTGAGGAGTAGTATATCCAGGCTACTAGAGCGCCGCCCTAGGTAATTAAAAGTAATTAGATAATGTCAATATTGTAAATAAAGATTTGATTTTTCATACATTGATATATGTTGTCCCTCATTTACAGGGCCCTAGGGCTGATCAAGAGGAAGAAGATGAGGAAGAAGGGAGCGGGGATGCGAAGAACTTAGATTAGTCGTAGAAGTAGTGCTAGCTACTCTTTTTTATAATTGAAGCCATTGGTTTGGCTTCATGCCTCTCTTGTATATACACTCCTCTTATTTTTTGTACTTGAAGCCACAAGATGTGGCTCGGCTTCGTGCTATATGTACATATAAGCACTTTTTGGGCTATGAATTAATATACACTCCTTTTATTTTTTTGGCTTTCAATTTCCTTATGCAACATTTTATCAATAATGAATGCATGTTTTGGAGTTGTAATGTTTTATTCAGAATTGTAATCGTCGGCTATAGACATGCTTGGAATTGTGCTAGTTAAAATGCGGTTGGATGTAAGAATTGAATTGCACAATGTGGAAATTGGATTGTTGTAACCACATAGAATACACAACATACACAACATTCTCTTCAACCACACAGAATTTTGCTTTTATTAAAAAAATAAAATCTGCAGAGCATCTACAACTGTACGCATCTTTATTTTTTTTAAAAATTTCTATAGAGCATCTAAAAGCACATCTATAGGTGCATCTGTCTGTTATATAGACGCGAGTCTGTAGACCTGCTAATAGACACGCTCGTGAGTTTCTTTTTTAGTTAAGGAAACACGTTTGTGTGCATGTCTATGGGTGCTTTGTGTTGTTGTGCGGGAAAAAAAAACAATTTCTGTCGATGAAATTTGGGATTCAAGAATCCCACTAGATTCTAGAATCCTAGAATTCATCAATGGGAAAAAATTCCATCGACGAAAATTTTTTGTCAATGAAAGTTTTACGTGATGAAATGTTTTTCCTTATAATAGAATGACATTTGCATTCACTCATATTAGAAGTTTTCCTTTTTTTGGATCAAAATTTTGTTTCATTACAAAATTTTTTATCCATTCAACTTTATCACAACAACAAAGTGGACTCTAGAATCTAGATTTACATCATTTTTAAAAAGGACAATAGTTTTCATCTTCATGATTTATATTCAGATCAAAATAAAGTAAACCACTAAATTGTTCTACTCACAATCCTCTAAAATTTGACCGTTCAGATTTTTGATTTTCTTTCTACATCTATCGAAATATTTTCTTTTAATCAGAATCCTCTTTGTCTATGGATGACATATACCTACTTATCTTAACACCATATATATTCTCTAATTCAATGATAAGGATGAACTTCAATGATTGGGATGAAGTTTTGTAGAAGAAAAAGCACTTTTTTGTAATTCTAAGTAAGTAATGTATTATACTTTACGTAGACATGCATAGTTTCAAAGAATATTAGATCGTATCATTGATCTTGTTTTTTTCAATTTGTTATTTGATGTGAAAAGTAGAAACTTTTTCATCTTTCAATTAGCAATATGTACATTTTTCAAAAGAAGTTTGAAATTATTCTTATTTTGTAAAAGTTATGAAAATAGTTCTCATTAATGTCTCCAAAATATTGTAAAATTGATCAATATTTAAGACTAGTGAAAAATTATAATAGCCTGTTGCGAACGACAACTTATGACTCGTTGTCGTTTTTCATGAGTCGTTGTTAACTATGTAAACAATTACATGATGAATACAATCATTCTGTTAGGTGTATTATCTCTACATGTGTTCAATTTCTGCATGGTATCAGTAGTACCTTAGTAGCCCCATACAACCAAGTTAGCAAAACTTGCCAAATCATGATGACTGATTGCTACAATCAGTCATGATTGACCAACAAACTTGAACGTATAAGGTAGACAAGTTGAATGACACCAACTACCAACCATGGCGCATGACTATGGAACTCTTGCTGGAGAAACTCATTCTTCTAAAGGATGTCGATGGCACAGAAGCAATGCCCGACCCAAATGATCCAACAAAGGCACAAGAACTCATCACCTAGGCACAAAAAGACCTCAACGCACGGCTTGAGATTTTCTTGTGTATAGAAGATCAACAAAAGCAATTGGTCAGAACGCTCTCCACCGCATCTGAGATTAGGCTTCAATTGAAACATGAGCATAAAGATCTCTCCTCCCAAATCTTGAACTTGAAAAAGTTAATAAACAACTAAGTTTCTCCAAACTTGGCACATAGAAATGGATGATCTATCAATCTCTGGTCTCATGATCGCACCCTTTGTCCAAGCCATATGCCTCTTAGTAGCCCTACCTTCATCTTGGCAAGCATTTATCTTGACTCAATCATCCAAAGCCAATCTCACAGTACCTATGCTAACTCCCACAATTATGCAAGAAAACGCCATGTGCGGCTCACATTCGTCCTCTTCCTCAAAATTATGACATTACATTAGCAATGTATACGAATTCTTGATTGCGATACAATAATTTTCAAAATTCCAAATCAATCAACACATCATAATTCATAGATTCGAAATTTTTGATTGGTAAAACCACACCATTAGATTTGTAGCAAGAACCATGACACCTGCAACTATTGGTTCAATAAATTCATCAAAGGAAAAGCTAAACAACGCTATGCATCTGTGTGCCTATGACTCTGATAGTCCTAGACATTCCACTAGTGACCTCAACTACACCTTTGATATGTCAGAGACCTCTCTGGGTGAGAATGCTTATCTCGCCTTCTTTGCATCAGACTCTGATAATGAACTCCAATGTACTTGGATTCTTACGAGCATTGCCTACCATTTGACATTAAGGTCAGAATGGCTTCATCACTATTAACCAACTAACAAACCCCATTGAAATTCGATTCGACGACAATAGTATTCAGAATGCAATCGGTGCATCACACTCTAACAATGAACTCCAAGGAAGCATCAGGAGAGAAATTTATGCTTTCTAGTTTCAGTTGTAACTCTATATATATGGGTGTTCATCACGTTTTCAAAAGACACATCGAATCGCCACAAGTTTTGATTTAAAGAGGGAAAGCTACGTCAAGTTTTAAATTCCAAATAATTGCAATTCTCAAGATTCGCTATTGGCTCATGGAAAAGGCTAAAGATTTGATTGATACATTATGCTTTTCTTATCCTAGTGGACATGGCATAATGAAAAACTAGAAAGTGAGAGATCAAATATCCATGATTCTAGAGATCACTGAGCTCCCTTATTGTCACCACATTTGTTCTAGTGTAGCTATCATACCTAATCCGTCTATCCTATGAATAGCTGCTTATCCTAGCAGTATTAGTTGAAAAGACAGCACATTCTTTTGGATCAAGTAATGACATCGTAACATTTTTATTACATACTCTTGTTTCCGATCACTACATGATAAGAGTGTTAATGTTTTGGCTATCAATTCTACAAGTGACCTGACCCGTCTATGATGGTCTAGAGATCCACTCCACTAGGTCTCAAAATTGCAATCATCTAATGCATCTGTGCGATCACAAATGATGATCTAATGCATCTGTGCAACTACACCATCACCATTATCAACATCATCTTGAATGGATGATGCTAGAGCCCTAGAAATGCACCAACACCAGCACCGTTATCTTGGCATGGAAGACACAACTTTTGACAAAGAAGCTGATTGAGCAGCCATGGTAGATAGAAGTCTCTCCTTTGTTCAATCACTCTCAGTCTAGTTTTTGTGTCTCTCTCTATCACAACACACAAATCTCCCTAGTATTGAATGTTAGACATGAAATCTCAACAAAGGGTGCTTCGAAGGCAGAAGACTGATAGCATGTCCCTAGGAATTACACATGGAACACTACAAGGCACTGGCCGTTTTCTAATGAAAATACTGACCTTTTTTACACTACAAAGTTTTCTTTTAATGGGCACAAAAGTCGTTATTTGCATTGCTATTAACGTTGGAAAACATGCATCGCTATATAAGTGTCCCTATATAGTGACTTTGGTAAGGTCGCTATGTAGTAATATTGAAAAAGTGTTGCTACATAGCGACCCTTAATAGAACTAAAAGAAAAACGAATTTAAAAAAAACATGAGTGGGGCAAAAGAATGTTTACAAGCACATAGGCGAGATAAAACTCTCAAACCTTGTTTCTTACAAAATATTCCTTGTGAAAGGGGTGATACAAAATCACTCAAACAAGTCGAGAGACAAAAAACAGCAAGTCATGAAAAACGACAATGCGTTATGAGTTGTCGTTTGCGACAGGCTAATATGATTTTTCACTAGTCTTTAATTTTGATCAATTTTATAATCTTTTGGAGACATTAATGAGAACTATTTTCATAACTTTTACAAAATAAGCATAGTTTTAAACTTCTTTTGAAAAATGTACATATTGCTAATTGAAAGATGAAAAAGTATCTACTTTCCACATCAAATGACAAATTGAAAAAAACAAGTTCAATGATATGATCTCTCGGGGTGGTCAGTCATCATATGTAACCCTATCACGTGAGTTTAACAGAAGGATATTTTTAATATCTATAATTTACAAAAATTTTCTTAGATAAGGGAGTTTTTAAATGGATTTTGGAAAAAAATTACGGATTTGTATAGAAAAAGGGTACATTTTATTAATGGAAAAATGACAGGCAAGGTATTTTACAAATAGGCCTTGAACGCAAGTGATATAGAGGGTTTATACATAGTGACACCCCCGAGTATGATCTACTATTCTTTGAAACTACTAATAATTCATGCATGTCTATGTAAAGTATAATACATTACTTAGAATTACAAAAATGTGCTTTTTCTTCTACGAAAACTTCATCCCAATCATTGAAGTTCATCCTTATAATTGAATTAGAGAATATATGCGGTGTTAAGATAAGTAGGTATATGTCATCCATAGACAAAGAAGAGGCTTGTTGAAAGAAAGAAAATCAAATATCTGAACAGTCAAATTTTAGACTATTGTGAGTAGTACAATTTAGTGATTTACTTTATTTTGATCTAAATATGAATCATGAAGATGAAAACTGTTGTCCTTGTTAAAAATGATGTAAATCTAGATTTTGGAATCCACTTTGTTGTCATAAAGTTGAACATATAAAAATTTCCATCAATGAAATAAATTTTTCATCCAAAAAAAGGAAAATTTCTAACATGAGTGAATGCAAATGTCATTCTAGTATAAGGAAAAACATTTCATCACGTAAAACTTTCATCGACGAAAAATTTTCATTGTTCGAACTTTTTGTGCGATCAATGAATTTTGGGATTTCGGAATCCCAAATTTCAGTGACGAAAATTATTATTTTTTCCATCGATGAAATTTTGTGGGAAAGAAAAATTTTCCATCGACAAAATTTGGGATTCCAAAATCCCACTGGATTCTGGAATCCCAAAATTCATCAAAGGAAAGAAATTTCGTCAACAGATTGAAATTTTCATCGATGGGAAAATTTTTCCACCGATGAAAATTTTTTGTCGCTGAAAGTTTTACGTGACGAAGTTTTTTGAATGATATTTTTGTTCATTCATAAATTGAAATTCATCTATTTTCATATGAAAATTCTATTCTATTGACAAAACTTTACTTTTTTTCAGATAAAAAAATCATTATGTTCACCCTTGTCAACATAGTGGATTCCAAAATCCAAAACTTCATGAATTTTTCAAAAAGACAATTGCTAGCATACTCATGCTTCCAAATCTAGCCTTTTTGAACTAAAAGCTATATTTTTGCAGAGGCTAGAGCTATGAGTTGAACCAATAGACTAAAACATAGTAAATGATAAATTGCACTAGTTATCAAGACCATTTACAATTTGATCATTTGAGTCGTTGGGCTTTTATCTAAATCTAGAGACATGCTTGCTTTGAATAAACCTCTTCTATGGTCGTGGACTCGATATATAACTACCCATCTTAATGTCAAAATATATTAAAATTCAACCATTTGATCAACTGTGTATAAAAAAGAAAAGCTGTTTTGTTAGACAATGCACTAAAAGTGTTTCATCAAATGGTATTAGATTTTAAAGTCACATAATTTTATGAATTATCAATTTATGGATAGCATGCTATGTACAACAAGTATTCTAGAAATGTGTACTTATCCATGAGGGCAATGTTGTTACTTATGTGGAAGTCAATTCGTAAAAATTCTTTCAACCAATGGACTTCAGGGAACATATCATCTAGAGGTGCTTAAACAATGCGATAAAAGAAATAAATGGAATTCATTGATGTGTGAACATCTTTATAGGATGTAGAAATCCTTGTATATGGATTTGAGTTAAAAATATATGGGCACTTGCACAAAAAACAATCGTTATTTTAAAGAGAAAGCTCTTAAAACTCTCTTAGTTGAATGAAGGAGTTTCTTCTTATTTGTAATTTGTCATGTTTTTCGACTAAAGAAGAGAACACTTTTTTCAATTGATAATAGTAGACATTTTTGGATTCTAGATTAAAATGTAAGTAATATTTTATGCATTGTTTTTTCATAAAAGTACTAGTTTTTTAAAATGTTTGACATGAAGTGTATATTTTTCCCCTCTAATTTTGACAAAATATATTTCGTCCATATTAATGTGAAAATATATTAAAATTCAACCATTTGATCAACTGTGTATAAAAAAGAAAACTTTGTTTGTTAGACAATGCACTAAAAGTGTTTCTTATAAATGGTATTAGATCTTAAAGTCACAAAATTTTATGAATTATCACTTTATGGATAGCATGCTATGTACAACAAGTATTCTAGAAATGTGCACTTATCCATGAGGGCAATGTTGTTACTTATGTGGAAGTCAATTCATAAACTTTCAACCAATGGACTTCAGGGAACATATCATCTAGAGGTGCTTAAACAATGCAATAAAAGAAATAAATGGAATTCATCGATGTGTGAACATGCTTGATTTATAGGATGTAAAATCCTTGTATATGGATTTAAGTTAAAAATATATGGGCACATGCACGAAAAACAATTGGTATTTTAAAGAAAAAGCTCTAAAAACTCTCTTAGTTGAATGAAGGAGTTTCTTCTTCTTTGTAATTTGTTGTGGTTTTCAAATTAAAGAAGAGCACTTTTTTCAATTGATAATACCGGACATTTTTGCATTCTAGAGTAAAATGTAAGTAATACTTTATGCATTCTTTTTTCATAAAAGTGCTAGTTTTTAAAAATGTTTGACATGAAGTGTATATTTCGTCCCTCTAGTTTTGACAAAATGCTCATTTTTTGGGATTTTTTCCAAAAGTGGAGTTGACTTGTCATTTGCATAATTATGTTGTTGTTTTTAATGACTTGATATAAAAGCATATACATGATGAAGTATATACAACCTTGTTTGTAACAAAATTTCCCTTTCGAAAATGGTGATACAAAATCACTCAAATGAGTTGACATACAAAAGCATATACATGCCTAAGTATATACAAGCTACTACTAATACTACTACTACTACTCATCAGGATCATTGTCGTCATCATCGTCGCACTAGCTTGATCCTTGGTCCTCATGAGCTACACCTGATCCTTAGCCCTCATTGAAGCCATTTGAGCCAAATCCCTCGAGACCTGCCTCCTTGTTATCACTGCTCGCCTTCGCTAATGGGATGTTCAAGCTTGCACCCTGAGAGTGAAACCATATTAATTGGAAATTAGATTGGAACTTAAAGAATAAATCAATTTAAAAAGTGAGATTACAAGTAAGAGTAGACTTATACCGAGTGAGAAGCCACCTCAGCCCAAATCGATTGTCACTCTTTGTGCCTCCATCTCAATAAACCACGGCTTTGCTCTATGCAGAATGCGCATCTTGTCTCTTCATTTGTGGAAAGGTGACCCGTTGCAGCTTGCTGTGGGCCCAAATTACGAGAGTTAGATAAAGTACATGCAATATGCAATAAAACAAATAGAACAATAAATTAAATGAGAAGAACTAGAACTACCACCCATGCCTCGAATGCGGCTTTTTCGCCACTACCGAGGTGCGAAGTACCTAGGCTATCTGACCATCTCCTCGTAGCCCTCCTCTGAGTGTCAAACTTTTGGGGTTGGTCTCTATACTCCTCCTTCAAAACTTCTAGTCAGATTTATCTGCCTAGCTAGGTTTAGTCTTCCCTTAAGCAATGGAAGTTTGCAAGGTGGACCTACGATGCTTCAAGATAGCACACATGCACTCTCGCATGTAATCGGAGGGGTTAGGGTATTGTCTTTTAATTCCTCAATGACTACCTTCTTCTTTTTGTCATCTTGGTACCGCTAGTCAATATTTATGCCGCTCTTGAAGTGGTGGCTCATCAATCGCCTCATGGTGGCCACCACTTCTAAGCCCTTTTTATTTTCTATTACGATCTCTCCACCCCGAGTGACTTCATAGTACAGGTCCTCGGGCAGGAAAGGGAGAGTGGGAGTGGCAATAGAAGAGCTAGAGTGATGGGTGGTATTGTTCCGAGCCCTTATGGAGCGAAAAGAGTGGGGGAAGGCAAGGGATGTCACTGGTACTAGGTCTCATGACCAAGTGGAGAACTATAGGGATGTGATTGTGCTGACTCGTGTACATCCCCCGAGTCACCATAGCAGCCTCGAGCCTTCCTACTCTTCCTTCCCTTATAATGGGTATGCCCAAGTGATGACCCCTCGGTTAGAGGGGCTAGAGGGGATGGTTGTCGAGTAGGTCTAGCCATCATCGATGGCTTTGATCTGCTCCCGCCGATGGGTGTAGGAGAGGGAATAGCTGAGGTCCTCTGGGATAGAAGTGAGAAGAATCTTGCTACCTCCGCATCGCTCATCTGTGCAACAAACTCGTCGAGACTCCCAATGAAGCCATGGGCTGCTAGCAAAGGAGTTCCTCAAGGAATAATTGTAGTGCTAGGCATGAGAGGAGTCAGCCCAAGGGTAGTCGCAGGGGTAGGCCCTTGAGGAGTTGGCTGAGTGGAATCAAAGTCCTCTAGAGAGTACAGATCATGATGTTTTCTCCTATGAGGGGTTCCGTACTCAAAGGATGTGCCACTTGATGCCATGTCTAATTTGGGAGGATTGGACAAATGTAGAAACAAACACAAAACACAAGAGTGGGTAAGAAGCGGAAAGACAATTAATTACTTAAGACAATTATGAAATTCAAACTCAAATTCAATTTAACAAAACTATGAAAATACAATTAATTACTTAAGACAATTATGAAAGGACATCCATGCAGAAAGGACACTTATTTACATAAGACAATTATGAAAAGCCAATTATGAAAGGATAAGTATTTATGAAAGACAAGTGGAATCCAAGAAGGTTTTCATATATAAAAAAATTGCAAAAATTACTATTGTTAAACAAGAGTTCTCATATACAAAAAGAGACCACAAAAAATAGTATGCTTAAGCAAAATCTATCTCCAAAAGAGACATTCTCCAAAAATGCCAAAATAGTGGAGGAGGTCTACTACTCTATATTACTATCCAAGGTTCTTTTCTCCTCGTAACTGCTAGGTGGATCACTCGGGACCTCATCTTCCACTTCTTCTAATATGAGGTCATACTCTTCATGGATTACATAGTTGTAGTACATGAACACCTCTACACAACCCATTATGTCCTTTATACAATCATCTTTGTAGGTCCAGTGGTCATGGCAGTCTCTCCAAAACCTACGAAGATCTTGTATGTTGTTTCATGCTTGCCTCAATTGTTTTTGCTGCTCCACATGCCTTCAGTTAGGACCCGACCCAAGTGCACGCACTTGGACGTTATACTTCACCCAATATTTATCGTGTGCAATCTTCTCTGCTACATGGTGCATTGTGGTCATATGGATGATATTTTGCATGGAATGCATTGATTCAAAGAGAGTCACATATGATTATGGAGTTATGGCTAACTTCACACAAGATAGCGGAGCAACTGCATCAGGTACCACACCACGAAGTAAAAGACTTTTGAAGATAGAGATGTAGATATGGAGATGCCACTACCAATGTTGGATCCAATTGATCCAGATGGATCTAGCAAAGAAGATTAAGATCATAATATGAGCCAAGAGGAAGATCATAATATGAGCTAAGATGAACATTGTACGGGAGGAAGATGGAGATCACGATATTGAGGAAGAAGATGATGATCAAGCATCATACGACTTTATTGAAGAAGATCAAGTCTTAGGTGAACGTACGATGCCAGAGTACGATGATGATATAGGAATTTAACTCCGAATAGAGTTGGAGAGAGTCTTGTTTGGCGCACTAGACTTGCAGGCTTAGGATGAAACCATTGATGTAAATGCTCTTGATTGATTGTTTGGAGCCATCCCATTCATATTCTAATAGGTAGACGACCACATTCATAATAATCCAATTATGTTGGGAGGGGGAAAGACAATTGGACGATTTATCTCTCTTGAGGTCTAGCAAGCTTGCAGGCCGTGCTACTTACATGTTGCAAGTTAGACCTAAAATGCTACAACACGTTCAAAACTTTTTCGATGATTGTGAAATCTATTGAGTTAACTATAATCCTTAATTTGAAAACACTTGATGGCTCCAAAGAGGACCGAAGGAGCAACAGTGTCACACAACTACATCACAATGTTAGTTGCAATAGTTGGAAATGTGATATTTGGCTTAATCAAGAATTCTGAGGTTCAACGACAAGAATGTTATTGCACTTCTTGGGAGATCCCAATAGAACAATGCCATGATGTAGAGGTGACGATGCGGAGAGAGTGGCTGCCAATTTGTGGGCATTTGCTAATAGTAAGGTTGAGATGATAGCGTAGCCTATAGACTTGGTTAAAGCTGTTGCAAATGTTGAGAATAATGTTACGATGCTAGGTGGTAAATGGTGGAGATGTGAAGTAGTCCATTAAAAATACAGTGGTTCTCGCTCAAGAATGAGGTTGCATTTCTTGGGTTATGTGCATAGAGACATTGCAAAATGCAAGGGACCAGGAGTTGAGGCTAGTGTTGCTTCCATTTTCACTACTACACATGGACCTTATTCTGACGCTTAAGCACCAACGTTTAGCATGCAGTGCACTAATGTAAGGTGGGTAAATAGCGACCCTTGGTTGGTATATAGCGACCTTTGTCAAACATTGGTATATAGTGACCTTTGTAAAATATTGGTATATAGCAACGTTTACCAGACTTGTAAATGGTGGGTATATAGCAACATTTACTAAACTTGTAAAAGGTCGTTATTCAACGACTCTAAGACACTTTTCTATAGCCATGTTTTATAGAGAGTGTTTTCCCCAATACCGACCTTTAAAGAGAGTTTTTCCCAATGACAATTTTTTTTTCTTTTCATACATGTTTGATCCTTTGAAAGAATAAAAGTACCAGAGCATGTACATGAAGTTTGAAGCTCATATATTCATGTCCAAGTTTGAGATGAAAAAAATAAATCAAGAGCATTTACATCAATGGCTTCATCATCCTGAGCCAAGTCCAGTGCCCCAAACAAGTCTATCTCCAACTGTATATCTAGTTGATCTCCTAAATCATCATCATAATCGCGCATTGTACGTTCACCTAAGACTTGATGTTCTTCAACAAAGTCAGGTGATTCTTGATGATCGTCATCTTCCAATATTGTGATCTCCATCTTCATCTGGTATGATGTCATTATGTGCATCTTCCTCTTGGCTCATATTGTGATCTTCATCTTCTTCTCTAGATCCATCTAGATCAATTGGATCCGGCATTGGTAGTGGCATCTCCATATCTACATCTCTATCTTAAAAAAATTTCTTACTTCATGATGCAACTTGGATCACGTACCATCATCTTAGATTAGAACGATTTGGTTGAAAAACGACCTATATTGAAGATGGCTATCAAATGCCATCAATTGTATGATTTTATGTTTAAGTGCATGTACCAATTTGTCTTTAAAAATGAACGCTTCAATTAATTAAGTCATTAGTATGCACATGCTCACAATGCTCGGGAAGAACAAAAGTATCACTTTCATTGCTACACAGTATGATCAAGTCTATCGCAAAGAAACTACTATTGTCTTTCCTCACTATTGCATGGGGACCGTTGTGAATAGTTCTAAACCATTTTACATCAAGAATGGAAAGACTAAATTGTATTATATTAATTTCATAGATTTCTCATATGGTCCTACAATAATCCAAGTGTGAGGAGAGAAGATTGGTATCCGAAGCACTTACTTGGCTATCTTGTGTGAAGTTAGCCATGACTCCACAATCATATGTGACTCTATTTGAATCAATGTGTTCCATGTAAAAATGTCATCCATATGATCATAATGCAGTGTACTTTTTGTACTGTGAAAGAGCATCATTGAAACAGTGAGGATGTATCTATTTTATAGCGTATATTGCCACAAATAATTACTTAATTATGTCAAGAGGTAAGAAACTTACATGCATCATACATCTAGATGATAACTCTCTTGATCGCACTCGATTATTGTCTCTCCATCGTGTTTGGCTTTACATAGAGCCAGTTGTAGTCAATGAAATGACATGTGAGTGGGGAGAAGGGTGAGATACCATGGATATGGTGGTGCTTGCTTGTCCATTACTTTGAATCTGATTCTTGCATTTATTCTTTTTGCTTTGTCCGCTTCATATCTCTCAATCCACTTCTACATCTCCTTGCTATTGAGGATACAAAACGTATTGAATTTCTCAATGTTCTCTTCGCTCATTATTTTTTCAATCCCTTTTCCTCAAGGAACCTCACCAATGATGTGATCATCATCCTTATTATGCCAACCCTACAGCATATTAGGATCCATGGATGCAAGAAACTCCTTGATATATACTCATGACTCTCGCACAAGCCATCCCTCTGCCATGCTTGCTTCAGCTAGACTTGCTCTCTACCTTACAAATTCCTTCAAAGTTTTCATAAATCGCTCTAGAAAAACATCCACCGACTATTGAACGGTACTTGCAATGGCCACCTCATCAACTATGTGCACAAGCAAGTGCACTTGAGAGTCATAATGTTCAAGGGAAAGTTCTTCTCAAGCAAGCATACGACTTTGATGGAGTCCACCCTAGACTTCTCGGTGCTCGATATGGAGATCTCTTGTTGAGATATCCACCTATTTCATGTGCCCATTTAAGATATATTCATAATCAATCTACAACTTATTCAATTTAAATTGAAGAAAATGTAATCAATGTGAGTTGATAGTAAGCATACCTCACAATACCATCACATTTCTAACATACTTACACTAACGCAACATGATTATTGGCACACTAATCCTACATCTTAGAATACCTGAAAGACCTTGTGCCAATCATGGGACTTGAGCCCACTAAGCTTGTTGTCCTTTGAAAATGCTCCTTTCAAGCCAACACATGTACCCTATCGATGTTCGAAAAGAGGCAATGTCCACCTTGACTATTGCTGCCTCCTTGGTCTTGGAGAGGATCCATGTTCCTTTCAGGAGGATAACATTATGAACACACACTTGGGGCCACAAATGAGGCATCCTATTCATAGTGTGCAAGTCTTCTCACACTCCTCTCGAGTCTTTGGCACCAATCAAGTGTGCCCAAATAGTAGCCTCCACATTCTTAAAGATATGCATGGGATCGAAGAGATGATTGATTTGTAACTAACCCCAATAAGGAAGCTCATGAAGATGGATAGCCTCTTCATACCAAAAGGAGGCTCCTCTCCATTTGACCTCCAAGCCTGAGTCCATTTGCCTTCAAATATGGTGGTGGTGAATCAAGCTATGGCCTCCATGTGTGAGATGGTCTAGCGGAAGGTATTGAGCATGACCTTCATAAACCATTTTCCTCATATGTTTGGAGTGTTGTGCAAGTGGTACCCACTTACTGGTAAGTATTTCATGTGTGCATGAATGTGTTAGTATAAGACATGTGCTAGAAAGAGAATCATAAAAGTATCATATATTATACATGTAAAGACACAACCACATACCTGTGCACTCTCCATATCTTGGGTAGTCATGCATGCTCCACATCAAGATTCCCCTAACCAAAATGTCATTGGTATGTCTAGGAGCTCTAGAAATATCAAAGACCATGTACACATCCATTTTTTTTGGCCTTGTACTTCCTTGGCACAAGTAGTGCAAGCATGAGGTGTCCCTTCTTTATGGTTAGCGATGGTGGGATATTGTAACTCATCTGGACTATAGGCCATATCAACCAAGATGTCAAGCATAACCCAAAGGGGTTCATGCCATCCATGGCAAGCCTAAGATGTAAGTTGTGTGGCTCCCTCGTGAAGTCCCAGCCACTAATTGTGTATGTACTTCCAAGCTGCGCAATTTGTAGGAATACTCAATGTGTCATGAATGGACCGATGTGTAGTGCACCAGTCATCAACTCCGCTATGGATTTGCATTGGAACATGCGTTGTATTCTAGCAATTATGCGAAAGTGTCTCTAGACCTTTACCAAGATATGCTCACCGTGCAAGTCATCTCTATATCGTTGTTCCCCACATTCTGGACAACTAGCCAAATCTCCGTGCTCACGATGAAAGAGAATACAATCATTATAGTGGTAAGAATGGATGGTATCATAATCCATACCCACTGTTGTCAGCATCTTATTCTCTTCATCTCTTGATGCGGACATGGTATTTGGTGCAGGCAACAACTTCTAGAGCAACCTATTACAATTCCAACATACATAGGCTTTGAATAATGAGAAACTATGATGATTCTCAAAACAAAAAATATCCAAATAATGAGATAAATTAATGCAAGAGCTAACCTCATTAAGGCTAAGACACTTGTATCGGACCACCCATACATTGCTTGCAGATTAAAGATTGAGAGACAAGCCCATAGTTTTGACATATTAGCACCTCATATAACCGTGTTGATTGCAACTCTTGCATATTGGCCTCAGACTTGGACATCACATGTACATGTGACGTAGTGTCCCTAAAAGTAGAATCCATCATGTCCACCATATCCTCATCATCATCTGGCACATCTGCGAGAATATCCTCCTACTCAAAGTGTGAAAGTATACATGCACCCTCGCCACCCTCCTCATCTTATCTCAAGGTTTTGTGTAGATATAAGATCTTGTCTCAAGGTTTCGTGGCATGCATGCCTGTAATATTAATCACAAACTCAAATAGCATTGACTTACCGATGATCCATCACCACGTATACCACCAACGATGGGTACTGGTGCGGGCTCCTCCCCATACATCTACAAGTGGTGCATGACAATATGACATTGATATCATACTTCTCGCTTGCAATGAGTGCAATATCAATACAACCTCTTCGAAAGCCAATCTACAATCTCGCTTTCGTCCCACCTCTTCCCCACACTCCTCACCTGTACCCAGCCCCTCTCCCAACACTTGTGCTCCCTCTCCACCCTTCTCCCTCTTTGCTCATGTGGAAGGATATTTTTCAAGAAGGTGTGTCTCTTTAAGCAATGTCGGTTCATTTGTTGTGGGATTTCATTTTGTGAGTGTTGAAGCATGTTTCTCCTTGCATTGCTAAGCCCATGTGCTATTTTTCATGCTTGATTTTTAGAGTTGGACAAAAAATGCGATTTGGTGAAAGAAAGAAGACTCACCTCTTCTTTTTTTGGTATTTCTCTTCTTCCTCTTTCCCTTTCGTTCTTGCTTTCTCCTTGTTTGTAGGCTTATGCTTGTCCCCTCAATCCAACCCCTTTGGAAAGTTGTTTCTCCAAAGTCCTCGTTTCACTAATTAGTTATCTAAAAAATGGTATGTTTCCTGTCTTTTGTAGGGCCAGTCCATGAAATATCTCATCTTGCGAGCAGGATTTTTTCCAGATAAGAAAGTGCTTCCTCTCTTTTCCTATTTTTATTTTCGTGATTTGCATTGCCATGCAGCTAGCACCTTAGCTTTAGTGATGAGTGTAGGAACCCTCTCTTCCCCTCTCTTCTCCTATTACCTCATCTTCCCCTCTTTCCCTCCCTCTTTCCCCCCTCTTTCCCTCCCTCTCTTATTTACTCTTCTTCCTCCCCTCTCTTTTCCTCTCTTTTGCGTATGCTTATGCTTTCCTCCCCTCTTTTCCCTCTCTTTTTTCTCTCTCTTCCTTCTCTTTTCTCCTCTCTTTTCCTTCCATGCTTTCATCCTCTCTTCTCTCTTTTCTTCTTTTCCCCTCTCTTTTTTCTTCTCTCTTCCTCTTTTTCATCCTCTTCCTTCTCTTCTTTTCCCCTGTCTTATTTCCTCTCTTTCATCCTCTTTTCTCTCTTTTCATAAGCATCTGCATTTGTGAATGCTTATGCTTATGCATTAGCATATGCTCATATGCTTATGCTTATGCATGAGCTCCTAAGCATATGCTCATGCATGAGCTTATGCTTATATGCTTGTGCTTATGCATGAGTATATGCTCATATGCTCATGCATAAGCATAAGCATATGCTTTCTCTCTTTTTCTCTTTTCCTCCTCTCTTTCAATCGCTTCCTTCTCTTCTTTTTCCCTCTCTTTTCCCCTCTCTGTTTTTCCCTTTCTTCTTTTCTCTCTTTTAATAAGCATATGCATTTGGTTATACTTATTATTATATGCTTATGCTCATGCATAAGCATAAGCATATGCTTTCTCTCTTTTTCCCCTCTCCTTTTCCCTCTCTTTTCTTCTTTTCCCCTCTCTTTTTTCCTTCTCTTTCTCCTCTTCCTGCTCTTCTTTTCCCCTCTCTTTCATCCTCTTTTCTCTCTTTTCGTAAGCATATGCATTTGTGTATGCTTATGCTTTATGCATGAGCATATGCTCATGCATTAGCATAAGCATATGCTTTCTCAATTTTTCCTCTCTTTTCTTCTCCTCCCCTCTCTTTTTTCTTATCTCTTTCTCTCTTTCATCCAATATCTTCTCTTCATTTCCCCTCTCTTTGATCCTCTTTTCTCTCTTTTCATAAGCATATGCATTTGCATATGCATATGCTCATATCCTCATGCATAAGAATAAGCATATGCTCATATGCTCATGCATAAGAATAAGCATATGCTTTCTCTCTCTTTTTCCCTTATTTTCCCCTCTCTTTTCTTCTTTTCCCCTCTTTGATTTCCTCTCTTGCTTCCTCTTTTTTGTCTTTTCATAAGCATATGCATTTGCGTATGCTTATGCTTATGCATGAGCATATGCTCATACATAAGCATAAGCATATGCTTTCTCTCTTTTTCTCTTTTTCCCTTCTCTTTTTCCTCTCTTTCCTCTCTTTTTTCCTCTCTTTTCCTCTCTTTTCTCCTTTCTTTTCCTCTATGTTTTCTTGTGCTTTTCTCTCTTTTCCTCTCTTTCCTTCTCTTTTTTCCTCTCTTTACCTTTTCCTATTTTTTTCTTTTTCTCTATTACTTTTTTCTATTTTTTGCTTTTCATTAGGCGAGAAATGGGGTCTGAAAAGGGCCTCATAAGAAATGGATTAGGGGAGGATTATGAAACTTAATCTCATCATATGTGGAGGGGTCATAATGGAGGGTCAAGTGGTTTTGGTAAGTTGGAGGTGGTTTTGCAAGCAATAAAGATGGAGGAGTCAAAATAACGTTCATGAATTTATAACTATATACAAGTAGTTAGCCTAAAACTACACATGATTAGTGGTTGGATTGGTGGCAAGGGCCCAAGGGTGGGGACAAAGTGATCACAGGTTCAATTCCTGTCAGGCACATTAATGTTTTGGATGGAGGTGGTGAGTTTGGTGGGTGTCTATAAGGTGGCAGCTACATGGCTACTTGTCCATGTGGTAAGGTTGTGTGAGGCATGGCCTTCTCTGTCCACTATACCACCTTCTTACTCATGGGGGCCAGCCCACTTGCATCCCCCCCTTTCTAACTTTTGGGACACATGGTAGCACATGGTTCTCCCTCCCTACCCTTGGTGGTTTTCTTCCCCAAATCCATGGTATTCCTTCCCCCTTTTTCAAATCAAAACCAAAATTTTCAAATTGAGCCATCTGTGACCTAAGCATAGTAAATGCCACATGCCACCTCCACATACCATTGCCCCACACCTTCTAGCACTCTCATTGGTACACCTCAAATCCCTCTCTAATCCCTTGAAATTAGGAAACACTAATTGGAGGCCCTTTTGAGACCCCAAATCTCCCCTAATGGCTCCTTAGCCATATTTGGTTCTTTTTTTTTCCAAACAGACTCTAAATGGAACAATCACACCCTCACACATGGCTCTCCTCCCAAAACCCCAACGCGGTTCCCCACGTTGGAGTGATTTGAGACATCCAATGTCTACTATTACATGTAGCAGAGAAGATTGCACACCATATAGAAGTATAATGTTGTGTGTATAAAAATGTAAATATGTTTTTTATTTGCTGCATGCTGATGGGTAGCTGCATAGCTATGTATATAGCTAGTTGGAGGCAGTTTTGAGTTCTGGACACTCCCATAAAAACTCTACACTGATGTATCGATGGCAGAATCTTCTACAGGGACTTCTGGGAGATGATGAAAAGCAATGTGGTTGTACGAGACTTCTAGAGCAAGGGTGTCCAGTGTGTGGTCAAGTGAAATGTCTTTGGGGTCATATAAAGTCAAGTCATGAAGGGTTTTTTTTACATTTTCTTGAGTCAACATGGTTTTGATGTTTCAAGAATTTGATATGTTCTGGTGTCCATGTCCAAGGGCTTTTCATGAGCATGTACGGGGGTGCATGCAAGTCTTAATGTGCATGCTATGTGTATGAGAATTATGTGACCAAAAGGTCCAAAATGTGCCTTGGGAGGTATTTGCATTTTATGGAGAGTGGTAAATTCCACGTGATGGCGTGGTTTTAATAAAAAAAGCATGCATGAGTTGTGGCTATGTGATAATGAAGGAGGAGCTTCTAGATGAAGGAGGGAGAACGTGGAGATGCAACTCATGAAGGGATGCTAAAAGAGGATCATGAGCTCAGTGAAAAGAGATAGGAAGCTGATCGACGTGAGGGGAGCTCTGGAATCATAGGTCGTTGCAATTGATGCAGAGTGGAGAGGCCTTGGAGCTAGGGGTACATGATAGTAGGAGGAACCCTTAGAGGAGCTTAGGGTAGGGACATCATCATTTGATGGTGGCGAGCAGCTGTGTGGAGGAAGAAGGTGTGTGCTCCATGAGGTGACGGGGGGGCTTGCTAAAAGGATCAATGGAGATAAGAAAAGGGACTATGTGAAGGAAGAATGACTTGATCACGGAGGCATCGCGAGTGGAGATTGGAGGTGATGGGGGGCTTTGTGAGCTCTAGAGCAAGGGAGAGCTATTGTGAAGAAGAAGGTGACAGGTTTTTGGAGGTGCCAGTGCTTCACTATAGAAGGTTGCTAGCTATTTTCATGTAGGACGGTTGAGAACCCCATGTTTAGAGGAGAAGTCAGGAGGTAGTATCTTCATGAGGTGGTTAATGAGCTTCTGGGGAGCATCTCTATAGGAGGGCATGACTGTTGCTCTACGGAGCTTCTCAATTCTAGATGGGGAGGTGGACTATTTCTCAAGCTGTGAGCTAATGGACAAAGGATGAATGGCACTACTGTGTTGGGGAGATGAAAGTATGTGAGCTCAGCTGGAGAGTCCTGAAAGAGTCATCTATGGCCTTCACAAGTAGGGGCTGGATTTGATGAAAGGGACAAAAAGGCAACTGTTGGGAGCTAGAGGTCATTGGAGGAGTCGACATCGGCCGTTGGGGAGTAGAGTCTCTACAAAGAGGCTAGATAACCATGAACATCGCTATTATGGGTGAAAGGGAAGGGAGAAGTGGGTGCCGAGCTGTAGCTGCATTCCTTGGCCAATGGAATTGCAGGGATGGCGAGTTGCATTAGAGGAGCTTATCTCTTATCAATACACAAATGATTGGATGGGAGTTTTTGGATGGCAAGTTTTTGATAGTGACTAAGGTTATGTACATCCCCATGCATATCTTGTAAAGACATAGTGTATGCTTGTATGCTTGTAGCATACTCGATGCTCATTGTTGATTATAGAAGAAGCCTTTCTTGCTACGACGAGGCTATGGGCAGCATGTAAATGATGAAAAGTGAGCTTCATGGAGTCCAATGTGCTATTACATAACATGCTTGTCTAGCTCATAGTGTAGGTTCTCTCACAAGATGGTGATTGAGCATATGCTATTTGAAGTCAAAGAGATCTGTGGTTCTTCGCATATTTTGTCAAGGAAGATATGAGCATGGTTGTTTATACCTTGAGCTGTTAGGAAGTGTTCATGGAAGGTAAAAAGTTTTGAATTTGTCATTTTTTCTTGAGTTTTATGTTTCATGGGACTTCTATGTATTTACAGAGCTTGGTCTCAATCAATAGAAGAGCCTATCTTGAGGAGTGTAGTCCTTTGGGTTCTATTTGAGGTTGTTTGGCTTTGGAGGAAATGTGTCCAGTGTATGAACTAAATGTAAATGGGTGTAGAGACAAGGATGTTGAATGAATGCCTTTTACCTTCTGATAGTGTTGTTCACTTGCTTTAAATGTGGATGAGGGTGGCTGTGAAGGCATATTAGGCTCTACTACTATTGTACATCCATGTTTTGGTGCCTCCACAAAGGAGGTTCACTTTAGTTTACAACACTTAAAGAGCAGATGTTCTAAGCTGTGTTGCAAGCAATGGGGAGAAATCCACACATGAGAGTGATACATTGTGAGTGGTGTGGAGAGTGTGGTCGCAGGAAGGATAGATGCATTGAAGTCTAGCTACGTGTGATTCGACTCTGTGCCAGAGTGCAGGGAGCTCTGAAAGTGCTTGCCTGTAGGAAAAAGAATGCTCTTCGGATGTAGAGTGAGCTTCTTCAGTAGTGTTTTTGCTTGTTGCTTTCCAGTTTTATTGTAATTGAGATAGACCAGGGTGTGGCAATTAGTGTGGGTATATGCATGGGAGTAGTAGTGGATGATTTTGGAGTATCTTATTGAATTAATTGCCACATTATGCCTGCTAGTTTAGGAGCATACCCACTTATTTTGGGTAGACCTTGGGTCTGACACGTGGGAGCAATACAAAACTGGAAGATGGTACCATTACAATGCATAATAAGAAGGGAAAGGCCAAGAAATTTGATATGAGTAGCAGATAGGAAATAGAAGAAGAACCAAAAGAAACAAGCATGGAAGAGGAGTTAGATAGTGGGACTGAAGAAGAAAGTACTACCTCTGAGGAGGAGGGATAGGTGTCATTTCTATTGAAGGAGTTTGATGCATATGAATTGCAAGCAGTAGAGATACAATAAGCTAAGGAGGAGAGTAATCTTGAAGACATGGATAACTTGATGCAACCCCCACCTTCCCAAATAAAGAGAGAAGAGATATTGCTATCCATGCTGAATCCCAGTCTAGAAGAAGTGGAGAAGGAGGAGTATATGAAAGTCATTCATCAATATCCAAAGCTATTTATTACCTCACATGAAGAGATCAGGGGTTTCAAATGTGAGCCAATGCACATTGAGCTAAAAGAAGGCAATAGGCCTGTTTTTCAAAAATTGAGGAGGACACATAGAGAGCTTTTGCCTATGCTGAGAGAGGAGTTAAATAATTTGCTCAGGGCTAGGCTGATATATCCAGTGGAGCATTCAGATTGGGGTAGTCCAATGGTAATCATTCCTAAGCACACAAGAGGATGGAGAGTATGCATTGATTGCAAACCCCTCAATGCGGTGATAAAAAGCAATCATTATCCTCTTCGTTTTATTGATGATATATTGGATAGAGTGGCAGGGTATGAGAAATATAGTATGTGTGATGAATACTCTGGATACTTCCAGATTTCAATTGCAAAGGAGGATTAAATCAAAACTACAATCATCACACCATGGGGTTGCTTTTGTTACAGAGTAGTGCCATTTGGATTGAAGAATGCACCAGCATGGTATCAGGAGAATACTGATGAAGTGTTAGCTCCTTTCATTGTGATAAATTTGTGCGAGCATTTTTGGATGATATATGTGTGTATAGTTCCAAGAGAGACCATGCATGGAGACTAGATCAAGTGTTCCACAGAATGGATGAAGTAGGAGGATAGTTCAATCCATGGAAGTGTCATTTTGGATGCTTCAAAGTGAAGTTATTGGGACATATAGTATCTCAAAATGGCATTGAGCCTAATCCAGAGAGGGTGAAAGCCCTTATTTTACTTCCAACTCCCTCTACATCTAAACAGTTGCAGACTTTTTTGCAGAAAGTGAAGTATATGACAAGATTTATGCATTTAGTCTCTCAGCTGTTGTACCCTCTGCAACAAGCTATGAAAAAAGAGCCTCTGTAATGGAGTGAGGATTGTGAAGCAGTGTTTAATAGAGTGAAGGAAGTGTTGGGAGAAATTGCTTGTGTGAAAGTTCTAGATTTCTATCAGACCTTTTATGTGAACCCTTCATTTGGACCTGATGTTGTGGGAGCCATTCTATTGCAGAAAGGGGAGGAGTCCCATTACATGAGGCCTGTGTATTATGCTAGTAGAGTCAAGACAAAAGCAGAGAGGAGATATATGGAGGCAGAGCTGATTCTATCAGGCTTGGTGTATGCTTATAGGAAGTTTAGGGCATATATGATCTCAAAGCCATTTGTGGTTTTGACTTGCTACCTTTTATTGCCTCAACTTGTCAATAATTCAACACTTTCTTGAAGCATGATGAAGTTGAGCTACAAGAATACACTTTCTCATTTCTAGTGGAGAGCACTTCCAGAGCCACACTGGCAGATCTGTTAACATACAAAGAGGGTCCCATTTTGGTGAAGGAAGTAGAGAAGATGATAGATAAAGAGGAGTATGCTATCGTTCTAGGAGCATCTATCTTGCATTTTGATGGCTCATACAGGAAAAGTTTACATCAAGCTAATGGAGGCTATGTGATTACTGATTCAGAGAGCAAGTTGATTTAGAAGGAGGGAGTTCATCTGGAAGCGGAAGTAATAATGAGGCAGAGTATGTAGCATTATATGAGGGATTACTGATTGCACTTAAGCTGAAAATTTAGAAGATAATGATCAAGGGAGATTCTCTACTTGTTGTAAAGTAGGTCTTGGGAAGTTGGCAAGCAAGAAACCCGAAGTTGAGAGGGCATCTAGCTAAGGTAAGAAGGTTGCTTCAACAATTTACATCAAGGAATATCTAGCATGTGTGAAGAGAGGATAGTCAAATGGCACATGAATTGACTCAGGAGATGAATGATCAAGATCTAGTGATAGCAAGGCTTGAAGGTCCACTCTACAGAGGGAGATAATTCCTCGCTCAGCTAGTGGATTTCTTACTTACTGGACATCTACCTCAAGAGCTTAAGAAGAGTAAGAAATATCACGTATATGGAAGAGCAGATAGTATATGATGATTGATGATGAAATTTACATGAGAGGAGTTGATCATATTTTAAGGAGAGTACCATGTGCAATCTTAAATTTATTTTCAATGTATTTGCAATCTATTAACTTATGTACTTGCACTCTTAATGTATACAAAAGCAAAATGAAATAATAAACATCAAATCTTAATAGAACATGCAAAAGGAAATAATACTCAATTTTACTTAACATAGAAAAGGAAACAATGTTCTGTAAATGGGAAGAGAAAATTATTTGAAAATGGTATTCTTTAATTACATTGAGTAGTATCACAAAGATCATCAAAGCTTGAATGCCTAAGCTACTCTAGTCTATGCTTCTTCTTGCTTGGCTCAAATCCCTTTTTTGCTTTTGCTGAAGTAGAGAGGGCTGCGCAATTTCATTCTCTATAGCCAAGGGATTTGTAATGCCAGCTAGCCTTGCAATAGCTATAATACTATGAAGCGGACCAGATCATGTGTCTGAGAGCAAAAATAAAGCTACACTATGCCTAATCAGAACAACATGATCGACAATAGGATGGATGGGCCTCATCTTCACCATCCGGCTGAGGATCCTGAACTTCATGATGTTTATCTTTCCATCTGGTGATAATTGTCGATGGAACACCAAAATGTGTTGAGCCACTCTGTTGATGTAGTGGCCGATGCCATCCCCCCACCAGAAGACCCTCTAGTTCTACCCTTGTGTCGAGCATACTCATCAACCCATAAAATATCCTGCAACTAACATATTACATCAAAATCCAAAGATTATATAAATTAATAAAATATCAATTTTCAAGAATTAATAAGAATAAGGGTTTTTTTCCAAGTAAAAATAATATCTTTAAGAAATCTTATTTGGGAGACCACTGGGACCCTAGCAACATGCCCATAACTTTTATGCCCAAAGAACCCCTGCAAGCCCAAAATCGAGCCTAGTTTCTATAGAAACTGGTGGGCTCTGGTCGCATGATGTCAGATTTTGGGCTTGCAGGGGTTCTTTGGGCATAAAATTTATGGGCATGGTTTCTAGGGTCCCAGTGGCCTTCCAAAAAATATTTCTTAAAGATATGATTTTAATCTGTGAAAAAACCATAACCTTGTTTACACAAATGGAATGGGAGGGGCAAGTGGTAGGGGCATGTGTAAGGGGCAAGTGGCAGGGCAAGTGTGACTGTGGCAGGATGGCCCGGGTTCAAAATCATAACATTTGGTTGGGTTTTGTAACCTAAACCCTAAATCTTATTTTTCATTTCCTAAATCAAATTTGGGAGGTCTCTGACACCCTAGAAACCATGTCCATACTTTTCAAGCCAAAAACCCCCTGTAAACCCTAAATCTGACATCATGCGACCAGAGCCCTGTGGCCTCCCAAATTTGATTTAGGGAATGAAACATAAGATGTGTATGTCAGGTTCAAAAGTCATAAAATTTTCTTGGGTTTTCTATGCTAAACCCTAAACCCTATTTTTTATTCCCTACTAGTTGAAGAAAAAGCAATGATTTTTGTTCCTAAAATGGAACCTAGAATTATACTGATGATTTTGAATCACATGATGAAGTTGGCAAAGCTACATACCTTTTCTACCTCATTCGCAGAGTGCATCAGCTATAGTGTCCAACTGGACTCCCTTTTGTGGTTGATCTTGAACTTCATGTTGGCTTGAGGTGTCAGCTTCTTCATCTCTATCCCCAAACAATTCCCTCTTCAAATTCATGAACTGCTCATCAAACATGTCATACTCTAGTGCGGCGTCCTCGATTGCCTTCTGTGTTAGTTGGATTGCCTCCAGATTGTTGAGGCTCAAGTCATCAAAGCATGCAATCTCATCGATTGTAGGATTCACTAGAGCATCAAAGTGAATGACATCATCAAAAGTGTCATTCGAGAGCCAACAGACACCTCGTCCTCTCGGAGACCGATTTCTTCCATCACTTCCAATAGGGTAAGGTATTCCTCACCCTCAATCCTGATTGGATCAACCGAAGCAAGGTGTGGCTTGCTTGCTGCCTCATCTGGATTATAGGTAGAGGATGGATATGCATGAGTTTGATATGAAGATAAGATGACCTCGCTTTCAACTTGCTCCTAAGCTAGGCTAATAGTATGCTCCTTAGGCTCCAAGTCTAGGTTTAGGTCATCTCCTCCACCATTGTTGATGGACCTGCTCCACCACTTATGGATGCAAGACCCTCGGGCTACTCACCAACATCCTCATCAAACTTGTTGCTAGTTGCAAGGAGAACGGTAAGGGTTGTATCTCTCTCGATCAAATGAATTGGGGAAGATGAATCATCGCCGATGGGAATAGCGTACTCACGGAGAGAGAGAGGGACATTATCCATGGCCCTACCTTGTGTCTTCTTGAAGTTAACACTCTGGTCAAAAGAGCTCAAAATATCCAATGAAACCCATTGGTGAGAGGAGTTAGCAATCGCGACAAATTGCCCATGGATAAGTCTATCAAAAAATTGAAGAGAGGGATTATTAGTAGGAAGGAGAGCTCTCAAGTGTGACTCAAGATGGAATGCTTTGTAGAAGATAAGATAAACTTGATCTATAGAGGCATGGGAATCAGTGGATGAAATCCACTGGTCAAAAGCCTCTCTAGGGGAAGCCATGAGTGTAGGCTTGGGAAGACGAAAGAGGAGACTGGGGAACGCAAGGTTACTCGAGTGGGAAACTGAAAATGTGAAAATGACCTTAGAAGTGTACTTTATAAATGGACATTGCCCTTAAAAATGCTATTAATTACAATATTTTTATATTTATTGTTTTTTCTTTGGAAACTCTCTCTCTCTCTCTCTCTCTCTCTCTCTCTCTCTCTCTCTCTCTCTCTCTCTCTCCTTAGCTATCTCCCTCTCCTCTCTCTCACTCTCTCCCTCTCTCTCTCTTTCTCTCATAGGACGTTAATATATCTTTCTTTCTTTCCCTTCCTTTGTGTACCTCATTGCTCTCTCTCTCTCTCTCTCTCTCTCTCTCTCTCTCTCTCTCTCTCTCTCTCTCTCTCGCTCCCCTCCTCTCTCTTGCTCTCTCTCTGTCTCTATCTCTTTTCCTCCCTTTGTGTCCCTATTTGCTCTTTCCTCTCTCTCTCTCTCTCTCTCTCTCTCTCTCTCTCTCTCTCTCTCTGTCTCTCTCTCTCTCTCTCTCGGACACCTGATGATCATCTTGTTGCCATGTTGCCCTTAGCTATCTATGTCATGGACATTGATTTTACATATACACTTTTTGTATTTTGTTAGCAGCTCCACCATTTGGATCAGTTGTATATGGGTTTTTTTTCAATCTCATAGTCTCTCAAAGACCTTAACTTTCTTATTTTTCTCTTTCTCAACTTAGACGTGCAAATGAATAAATGAAATCTTAACTCTCTCTCTCTTCCCATTCTCTACCTCTCTCTCTCTCTATCCCACTCTCCATCTCTCTCTTTCTGTCCCTGTCTCCATTGTCATGGACATTGATTTCATGCATACACTTTTTGTATTTTATTAGCGGATTCACCCTTTGGATCAGTTGTATCTAGGTTTTTTTTTCAATCTCTTAGTCTCTCAAAGAGCTTAATTAACTTTCGTATTTTTCTCTTTCTCAACTTAGAGGTGCAAATGAATAAATGCAATCTTAACTCTCTCTGTCTCCCTTTGTATCCCTCCCCCTCCCTCTGCCTCTAAGAGGCCCTTTGTGTCCCTGACTGCTCTCTCTCTCTCTCTCTATTCATACATCTAACTCTGTCTCATGGCTAGGTGCATTATTTGTGTCGCTTATTGTACTCTCAACTTCTCTCTCTCTCTCTCTCAATCTCTGTTGCACGCTCTATTTGCTATCTATCTCAAAAACACACACTCTCTGTCTTGCACAATACAGATATACGAATATCCACACAAATTTAAAATTACAAATATTTATCGCTTTATCATTCATAAACCATAGAGAGCCATCAATCTTGAGGTGCATACTTAATTTAAAAAATCTTAACAATAAATGAAACAACACTTTGTATTATATATGATTTCTGTTCATACATGTAGCAATGCCTCATTGCCAAGTGCATTGTTGAAGCACTAAGGATCCAAGAAACTAGATATCATATGAAATACTTGCCAGCATGTCTCTACTATCTCTAGAGTATGGGGGGGGTAACAATTCTTACAAAGGATACTTGTCTCATCCCTATATCTAACTTTGCGATTATCAAGTCTAAAATAATAGTCTTGGGGAGGGCTTACTATTGCCAACTACAATTCTTCCTTGATAAACCACATGGTCCACTCCTCTTCCAATTCCAACATTAGATCAGGATGTCCTTGCCGATAAATTGATACCTCGACAATAGGACTGTGAGTCCCATTGCGTAGATCATCATCCATTACTTTCCATTGAAGGATCTTCCATCTAAACCTTCTATATGTGAAATTCATGTAGAGATTTTGCCTTCCAATGAAATACCTACAAAATTTTGGATCTATTAATACATAGTATCCTAATCATTTTTTATACAAACAATAATTGTAAGATTTGCTCACCAAAATGTCACATCTGAAGTGTTCAATTGACATTATACTAAATCTTTGGCATGACATGTTCTTGTTGTCCATCCATTGTCAAATAGTTTAGATAGCTAGTCCATTTCTAAGCTCTTGCAAGTGTAAGTAATCTTTGCCTTAATTGCCTACAACTTGCAAAGAAATCAAAAAAGCATGGAAATGGAAGAAACCAGCTCAACCTAGCATTTCTTCCACTAGTAGTTGGCTTCATAGCATTTCTCACATCATTAAACATTCTATTTCTATATGATTCACTTGTCTACATGCTTGGAAGTGGCCATTCTGGACTATCAAAAGAGGGCAAGGGAAGAGATTCTAATCTACCATACTATCCTTCTTCATCTGGCACAATGAAAATTGAGTCATAGAAGAAGATCCCATCCTTTTTTAATTCTGATGGTGTGCAACCTTCATACTGAAGACTCCCAATCTCAACATGGAGGACATGAAACACCCTAGTTACACATGTTGCAGGCTCCCACTCTTTGTAAGTAGATGGATATAAGTCTGTAAAACAAATACAAGGCATAAGACAGTAGTGTCAGCGTCCCCAAATAAATGCAAATACTATAAAAAGCAAATGAAGTACTAGTACACTTAGAAAAACTTACAATTGGGCCTACAATATGGAAGTCCTTCATTTGAATGCACATATATGTTTGCATGGGTAAAGTCATGCTAAATATATACTTGTGTCACTGTTTTACTGCTGCCAAGAGAAATTTCAAAATCTAAGATCCTTCCCTTCCAATGTTTGGAGATGTCCATTGCATCCTTCCGACCCACTTTGTAGCACCCATGATTAGTGGGTTGCATTGTGATCCAATAATATTTCCTGTAGAGCTGAGGAATCCATTCCCCATGCTCATCCTTAACATTCTTCAATACAACAGACTATAAACTACTTCTGTATCTATCAGTTTCTACTTCCATAGTTTCTATCCCTATACCATATGATTAAAATTAGCTCTTTCTACTTCCACAGACCCTCCAAATTTATGTCTTCTATTCTCTCTTTCTCTATCCCTCTCTTTCTCTTTCTTTGAAAGTCTCTCTCTCTCTCTCTCTCTCTCTCTCTCTCTCTCTCCCTCTCCCTCTCCCTCCCCCTCCTTCCCTCTCTCCTTTAACTAAACCTCTCGCAAAAACAAGAAAAATATTATTACAAAAAACATAGAATACTTCTCTCTCTCAGTTAGTCTTCCAAGGTATCCCTCACACAAACAAACATCAAATTTTTTTGAAATACTTAGTTATGATATGCTCTCTTCCTGCTCTGTTTCTCCACAAACAAAGAAAACATTATCAATATCATATCATTCGCTCTCTCCCTCCCAAAACTCTTTGATTAGGATCTCTTTTTCTTCCTTCTTTCTCAAATACTTCTAAAACCTAGCAGTTTGAAATAGAATCTCTATCTCTCCCCCTCAATCATCCCCTCAACAAAAGAAAACATAGCAGTTCAAAATATAATTTTTGTCTCTCTTTTCCCTTTCTCTATCTACCCCTCCTATACTAGAGCAAAGAAGAAAACGACTATTTTCTATCTCTCTCCCTCACTCATCCCCTCAAACAGATAAAAAAACACAGCAGTTTCAAATATAATCTCTCTCTCTCTCTCTCTCTCTCTTATTAAAGCGCGTGGACTGAGCTTTCCTATGGACCCTAATCTACTCTAATGACAACACTAATCTAAGGTGGATGAATGCTAAGAGTGAACATGATCTATAACTGAAGTCAATTAGGTTCCAAGATAGATTTGCTTGGACTCATAAAGAGAATCTTGAGATAGTGCAAAGTGCTTGATTGATATTACTTCAAATGAACCTCCCTTTTATAGGTGAGGTACTTACATCCATATGCTTGCTCACATGTGTATATCTCCTCCATGCCATGTGGGAGGTTGCCCTTTACTCATACCTTTGCTTTACATGTGCTCATATGAAGAGGGGAGAGGAGAAGAGTGGAGATGAGGAAAGAGGGCACAGCTAGAGAGCACACCACAAATGGCTAATTGTACACTAGATTTAGTTGAAAATGTAGAATATATACAAACCCATTTAGGGTTAGGGTTAGGGCATATAACCCTTTCCTTTATAGTACTCTATAATTTGGGTTAGTGCTATGCACATATGATCACATTATGGTGCTATGCACACATGATCACATGATGTTGAGTATGAACTCTCGACACAGAGCCCCCTATCTCTCATGAATTATCCTCACGTCAAGTCTTTTGAGATGAAATTTAGCTATCAAGTTTTCATATTTCAACCATTTAACCTGCTCTCAATTCCATAATTCTCCCTAGGTTCATATCCCCTTCTTATTGAGCCTGAGGTCTCCTTTCAAGTTCTCATCACTTATCTGTGCATTCAACCAAATTATCAGGAACCAAACTGAATCTTGACTACAAAAGGTGCCTGTTTTACTTTGAAAAGTCCTTCCACTTGATATAATGATGCATTGACTTCTAGGCTTGCCACATTCCCTTCCACAGTTTAGATCCCTTGGATATACATGTTTCATTCTTCAATAATTCCACCATAAAGGGAATCTTCTTCCAGTGTCTCCATCTCTTGAGCCTGACCTTTTTAGACTATGTGTATAATTAGCATTATCCAAATTGGTTCATGGTTGACTAGCACTGCCTTGGTTATCCATTGGTTCATAAATCTTGCCACTGATCCCTCAATGTTCACTATCCCCAGCCCTCCTGCATCCTTAGGTAGCATGCACACTTGCCATTTGACCTTGGCCGTCTTGTGGTGGTCAATGTCTCCCCCCACAGGAAGGAGCAGAAGAGACTATTAATTTTTCCCAGACTCTTCTTACTTGGGCTCCAATAGGAGATGAAGTAAAGGATAGAGGGATATATCTAGGGGTTAAGCACAAACTTCGTTCTTTCCAGAGTTGGCTAAAGTCCTTGACACTTGTTGAGTATTCTTGACTTTGTCTATTACCTAGTCCCAACGTTCATTTATCGAGCATCTGAAGCCCATCGGGATATGAAGCAATCTGAATATCTCCATCCTTTATGATTTTGCAACCTTTTTCTAGGAGAAGTTGGGGAGAAGGGCTCCTGGAGCCATGTGTACTTGTTTTTTCATGGTTAACTCTGGATCTTGAGGCTAGGCAAAAAATGTTGAGGCGTTCCAAGGCTTCCTTAGCTGAAAGGTCACCATTTTGTAGAGTCAGGTTGGTATCATCCACGAATTGTTGACAGGTTAACTCTAGATCCTGAGGCTAGGCAAAAAACATAGAGGCATTCCAAGGCTTCCTTAGCTTAAACTTCATCATTTTGTAGAGTCAAGTTGGTATCATCCACGAATTGTTGATAGATGACATGCCTTCCTTATTCTACTTGAATTCCTTTTAGGGATCCAATGTCAACCTTGTCCTAGATGAGCCATGCCAGTGAGTCTATTGCAACAATGAAGAGAAGGGGAGTTGAAGGGCAACCTTGTCTGATAGACCTCTTTAGTGCAAAGGGAGGAGAGATGTTGCCATTAATCTTGATCTTACCTCTAGCTTGGGAGGGAAGGAGCTTGACATACAAAATCTACCTACCCTACTCCCATATCTTGGAGTGAGGAGAGGATAAGGCCCCATTCAATCCTATCGTAGGCTTTGTCAAAATCTACCTTGAGGAAGCCGATATCTTGTTGGGTTTGCTCGACAAGTTCTAGTCCTTCCCATACTGATAGAATAGCCTCTAGAATGTGTCATCCCTAAATGAAATTTTTCTATTCTTCCCCTAGCCACCACTGCATCTTGATTTTTAGTCTATTAGTTTTGGCAAAAGTCTTGTAGTTGGGGTTCAACATGGTCAGTGGCCGCGAGTTTTTGATCTCTTATTTGGAGCCTCCTTTTAGTATTAATTTAATCCTACATGTATTGATTGTCGGATCTAGTGAGCCTTTTTCTTTTGACTATTCTGTAGTAGTTGTATGTCTGGTGGTATGTCGTAGTTTTAGAAATTTTGTTATTCCAAATGAGGAAGTAGTTGTGTGATGCTTTATAAAGATTCAGTGCTTATTATCTATTATGTACTAAAGTTTCCTTTATAATCAAATCATATGCAGAAGTGTAATCCGTTATGAATGTTCTTTCTAAATGCTTTGTCAGAATTGAGGAATCCTATTTTCTTCTTATCTGAATATGTTTTTCACTGAGAAATGATGATCTATGTAGGTGGAATTCTAGAATAAATATCTACCTATTACATCCAGCCACCTTGGAGCAAAACTACTACATTGATTGATTCACAAAACTAACCAATGCATCCTCTTTTTTCTCCCCTTTACAGCCCACTTTTCCCTTTACCAATACGTCTTCTTCTTGTTTCCCACTTCTAGCCATGTAAGTTTTCAACCCATCAATCCTGAGGAAAGGGCTGAGGAAGGAAGCATACTTTCCTTTCATCAATTCCATTGAGGCTTTTGCATTTACAAACACAAATCTGAATCCCTATGTTACAATGAGAACACACTTGCATGAATGCGCTAACATGTTTACATAATTAGAAATTAGAATTGTGTATTAGATATTCTTGAGCAAGCAAATGCTAGGAATTGCAATCAATTTATAGTCAACCCATCTTGTTCAAGATGTATGGCAACATGCCTACGGATAAGCACAAGGTAAGTGAGTTAGGTATCCCAAAAGAGCACATGATTAAGGCAGAAGTCATGGCAGAATCAGCGTGAGGGATTTACAATTTCTCTATGGCAGACTGTGAAAGGTTTCTTTCAGCTTGTCAAAGCTTACATTTTTGTGTGGAACTTCTCTACATAAGAAAATTGAAGTTCTATAGCTGAGCACCATGGTTCTTTCTTATGCATATGATATTATCTTCCTAATTGTGAGCCCAAACAAATCATTGAGCTTGAGGGGAGAGTATTGGCGATAGACACAAAGCTGCGCACTTGTAGTGCTTTCTAGACTTCAATAGATCTTTCTTTGGTTTTTCCATCTTTGTCTTCTAGTCCTTTGTTGTTGGCAAAATCAATTTTCCTACAGTGGTATTAGAACTAATGGACATAGTCAAGGAAGACTCTAGCAAACTTGAAAAGTTCACAAGATCAAACTTTCTTTCTTGGAGAAGGGCTTGTGGTCAAAGGTTTTGGGTACTGAGAAGAAGCCAAGAAACAATCATGGAAACGAGAAGATACACTTATGAGAATCCAAGAATGATAAAGCACTTGGAATCGTTGGTAGAGCACTTGGGAGTAGATACAATTGTAATCTTGATCTGATGAAGCTTACAAGTGAAAATTGGGTGGCCTTGGAGACATTGTTTGGCTCACGATCAAAGAACTCAAAGGTAATGCTCAAACAAGAATTCTTTGTCCTAAAGATGGTTGGTACATCAAGCTAGGAGAACACCTGAAGTGACTTCATTCCATCACCTAAAGTGACTTCATTCCATTAATAAGTAGCTTGTTGATCTTGGAGTTTGAATGATGAAGATGATTCAAAGGCAGTACTTTTGCCAAGTCTTTCACCTTCTCATGATGGAGGTTGTCTAAATAGTTCGTATCAGTAGTGACATGAGTCTAAATGAAATGATCTCTACTCTATTGGATGAAGATATAAGACAAACCTCCTTACTTTATGAGTGAGCTTACTTCATTAAGAGCAAGGTTCGATGATTCCAATGTCGTTATTGTGGCAAGCCTGGCCATAAAGAAGAATTTTGATATACGAAGAAGAAGGATTCCAAGAAAGGAGATGAGTCCATGAAGGACACTACCAATACAAATTCTAGGTTATGTATTGAAAAGAGTGATCAAGATATGGAGGAGAAGGAGGATGACTATATTTTCTAAGTTGCATCATCTTTCCTTAGATTTTGTTTCTAGTTTTGTTCCAAGGGTTGCAAACAATTTGTCAATTTGAGATGAAGGTTCTTTACAGATGATCTTGCTCCTTGTATTCGTGAGACAAGCATCAATCTTGGATCTTCTCTTTTGGAAGAATTTTTTATTGCGGATGTTTTGTGGGGACTCCTTTGTGTTGAGAGTTCTCATGTTTGTCTGGAATGGTCCTTTGGATGAATCGATTAGTTTGATCTCCCATCTTTTGATTGAGGGGTATGTTGGGAATTGCAAGCACTCACCTTGTGCCAGATGTATGGAAACATGCCTATGGATAATTACAAGGTAGGTGAGTTAGCTATCTTGAAAAAGCACATGATCAAGGGAAAATTTCATGATAGAATTAGTGTGAGGGATTCGCTTCTCTATGGCAGACTATGGAAGTTTTTTTTCAACTCCTCATAGCTTATATTTTTGTGTGGGCACTTCTGTACATAAGAGAATTGAAGCTCTATATCTAAGAAGCAATTTATCTCGTGGTTCTTTCTTATGGAGATGATATTATTCTGCTTATTGTGAGCCCCAACAACACTGTGGGCTTGAGGGGAGAGTATTGAGGATAGCCACAAATCTGAGCGATGTCTCTCTTTAGTTCTTTTCACACTTCAATAGATATTTCTTTTGTTTCACCATCGTGTTTTCTTCTAGTCCTTAGTTGTTGACAGAATCAATTTTCCTACAACGAATAGATAAAAAACACTTGAGATGGAGGCAACATGAACCGCTTCCTTCTTTCCCTTCATTCTGAGTGGCATGTATTACTAGGACATACGGTCTTCACTCATCTTCACCATGCCTACTACCACCCCCCTCGATGTTCTATGATCCCAATGTTATTTTTCTTCTCATATAAGGTGATTGCGTTGCACTCACCTAGAGTAGAAATGCTGACACTAGTGGAGACCCTTCGCTCCCACAGTTGATTCCCCCCATATGTGCATGTCACCACCTTAGATGACATGCTTACGTCTGGCCTCTTTATGGATGTGATGTAGGGGTTTCCCTTAGATGTCGATGAAGGCCTCAGTATTTTCATAGTAGAGTACTCTTGACTTGTTGGGGGGGCCCTAATCTGAGTTCTGGCAATGTGCATGGTCTTCGGCCTCTCCATCGTCACCTCCTTTGGCTCCCTAAAATATTTTAATACAACAAGCTAGACTGGTAGAAATGCTGAGTTCTACAAATTTCCTCTTGCTTAGACGAGGCTCATAACCACTCAACAATGGCTGGATGTAATCTGTTGGCCTCTAACACTCTCAATGATCTTTTGGCTCACTTGACGTAATGTTTTGGTCTCTAAGGCTCTCAGCAATTGCCTCAGGGGGGTCACTATGTATAAACCCTCTATATCATGTTCGTTCAAGGCATATTTCTAAAATCCCTTATTTGTAAAATTTTCATTAAAATGTACCCTTTTTCTATACAAATCTGTAAATTTTTTTGAAATTTTTTTTAAATACTCCCTTATGTAAATTAACTTTTGTTAAATTTAGATATTAAAAACATCCTTTTGTTGAACTCACGTGATAGGGTTACATATAATGAGTGACCCCCCCGAGGCCATTGCTGAGTTTTTATTACATTTATGTTCTCACTTTTTGTTCAATTTGAGGTTCTCCGTATGCACTATTGTTAAATTTTATATTTGAATGGTTATGGTCGCTAGATGTAATCTTTTGGTCTTTAAGGCTCTCAACAATTGCCGAGTTTTTATAAATGTAAGATCCTCTCTTCAATTTTTGCTCAGTATAAGTTACTAATTTTTATATAACCTGTTATTGGACGTAGATGTAAATTGTAATATATTTTGCTCAATTTTCACTTGATGACTTGTATTTTTTAGTTCATTTATATTTACTAGAACAAGCACTAAAATACCAGTAAAGCAAGACTACAATTTCCTTACTTTATGACCAAAATAGTGCTAAAATAGCTCCAACAACCCACTGTTGTGGTTGCATGGAGATACATCTAGAAAAATACAATTAAACTTTCAAAAAGCGCAATTGACAATATGGACCTTGAAGGGTCCCCTCTAGGGGCAAGGGCCATATCAACATGCATTATACAATATCCAGGATGCCCCTAGAGAGAAATGGCATGTCGATATGGTCCTTTTCCCCAAAGGGGACCCCTCAAGGGACATATCATCAAATGGATTTTGCTTGGTTGCACAAGGAAATACATTTTCCTTGGTACTTAAATATATAACTCCAAGAACCAGCGTGGTGGCTATCATAGATCTCATTATGTTGCTAGCGCACTGGTCGTCATAGACTTCCTCCTATAATATGTTAAAATGGGTAACAGAGCCATCACAGCGTGGTGGCTATCATAGATCTCATTATGTTGCTAGCGCACTGGTCGTCATAGACTTCCTCCTATAATATGTTAAAATAGGTAACAGAACTATCACTCCAAGAACCAACGTAGTGGTCTCTCTAAGACAACCTTGAATCATGGATGATGACAGGCCGTCAGGACAAAGAATGTGCTGAGGCAATGCTCACAATGATAGATTGCATCTCATTATTATTCCCAAAACCAGCACGGTGGTCTCTCCAAGACAACCTATGATTTGCATGGGCAAAGTTGTGGAAAAAGACTGCACGATGACAGGTGGTCATGTTAGAGACTGTGTTGCGGCAGTGTTCAAAATGATAGATTGCATCTCATTATTATGCCAAGAACATGGGCGGTGGTCTCTCCTTTCTAGAATGGCACTAGTTCCCTCCTTCAGGGGCCTAACCCCTCCCTTCATGTTGCTTCCTCTTTCCTTGATTTGAGCTTCTTGGTTCTGAGCTTTTGACCCTTCTTGCTCCTTTCCTAAAGGAGATTGGTTTCTACCTTCAGGATCCTTTTCCTCGCAGTCAGGTTCACTCTTGGCCTTCTTCAATTTGAGTTACTCTTTTGCATTTTTTGCCCAAATGGCAAATTGAGCTATAGGATCTACTTTCTTGTCATAGATACTTATAGCAGGAGGCAGGCACATTTGATCTATCCATTACCTAGGAAATGGCAAATGGCATTCTCTACATAGCGATCTTGCATGCACAATCACCCCAAAGCAAAAAATGTGCATAGGGTGGTAGCACACAGGCCATTGGAACATGCAATCATCTATGATGGGGGTATGGCAGACCATGCATTTCGGGCCCTGTTGCATAGAAGGATAGGCATCTGATTTAACTATTTCAATCGTCAATACTACAGTCTTGCTCTGTAAATAACAAAGTTTCTTCTTGATTCCTTCCTCCCTCATCCTAAGGTTGCAGATGTTCTCCTTCCTCTCCTCCACTCTTTCCTCACTCTGTGCAACAGCTTCATCTTAATCCCTCAGCATCTATTGAACCTACTTAAGTTGCTCAAAAACATCAACATGGGTCGTTTCCAGACTTCCATTCTAGTTTGAAAATCTCTTAGGACGACGGATTACTTTCCAAAATTTTCAAAATCCATGGCAAGCTCATGCACATCCCTATTGTATCTTGTTGCAAGGTCTTGTAGCTTACTCTTTGAACTTCCAATAGTGTTTCAAAAAAACAACAATCAGCGTGGCTGCTACAACTTGCTCCATCGTGGCTATTGCAACTTGCTCCACCATGGCTGCTCTCTACATCCTTATTGGCCTCGAGAGTTGCCTCATTGTCTTATCCACCCTGGCTGCTTTCTGTCCCATCCTTCCTAGCCTTGAAGCTCTCTCGCAGTTCTTGCATCACCTTTTTGGTTTTTGCATTCTCCCTTTTCAGCTCGTCCATCATCTAGTCTTTTTCAATGTTCAATGCATTTTGCATGTTGCAGAGCTATTTGTAAATACCCTCCTTTTTGGCTCTCTTATTTTATAGCTCCTTTTGCATCATTGCTAGCTCCTTGTCCCCGATGTCCCCATCACTTCTCAATTCTTCAAGCCTACTATCTCAGAGCTTGTTGATGTGCTTCTCTATTTCTTTTCTTCTATGCCTTTCCATGTAGACCATTTTTACAGCGGCCTCAGCTTGCTCTTGTGCCTATAAGGCCCTTGCTTGTGCCTCCTCTACCTTGGCTTATGCACCTTCCCTAAGAATTTTTTCAAGTTGCATTGCCTTTGCTACATTGGTGGCTTTCTCTTGTAGAAAAGTCACCTTCTAAGACATCTTCTTATCGTATTGCTCCAAAATGCCTTTGAGGGTAGATGCCTGTTGGAAAGCTGAAGGAAAGCAAAGAGTGGACACCTAACTGTGCTTGTGGGCACCTAACTGTGCCTCTAGCACTCACACATAGAAACATAAGGTGCACCTGAGGCATACACCTTGAGCTATCCCAACAAACCCCCCCTCAAGGGAATGCCTCAGGCTATGTCAAGGATACATCTAGTCTCATAGTTTCTCATGCCATCTCATGGTGGTCAAGGATTAATCTATGGCTAGGTTCTCATGCTAGCAAGGGTTCCCTTGGGTGTAAGGTAAACAAAAAGGGATACAAAAAGACCTTCCAATGGTTATCTCCCCTGCATGTACATGCACACAATGTCTGCAGGAGGTACCATGGAGCAAAACATACACATGGCCTACATCATAAGGTGACCAGAGGTGTTTACAAAACACAATAGTTTATTTCATTCATTTTGGAGGACTATCCAGGCTGAGTACCTCGACATAAAAAGAGAGATCTGGAGCATACATAGAGATGATTTAAAATGCATAATCTTCATGGGATGCCTCATCTTGTGGAGGCAAAATATCCATGTCAAGGCAAGGTCTTACCACATGGGCAGTGTCTAGTGCCTTATAAGATGGTACTATGATAGAACATGTGGATCTGAAAATCATATCCTTCAAGAGAACAATTATCTTGTCATCTCCATAGTTGTGTAGAGAAGCATATCTTAGGTATCTGACCTTCATCTTTTTCTTGTACTTGGAGTCCAATAAAAGTGCCATGAGAGGGTAGATCTCTAGCTTTGTAGTTGCTTCCTTTTTGGCAACCATTGTTTTGGCAATCTTCAACAAGGAAGTCAAGTTGACATTTTCATCCTTTGTAGCATAACAAGACATTGCTTTATGTTTTGGCTTTTCACATATTTTGCATAAGCAAGCCATGAGAGGCTCTAACCCAGGTATTGGGTAGTGTCTTCTCTCTTACAGGGCTTAGAATAACAACTGAAATGCTTCAAAATATAAGCATTTAATGTAGCAAAGTCTTGTGACCAAATTTTAAACAATGATGCTTTCACTTACCTGCTTCATAGAAGTGGCTAAAATGAATACTTTCCAATCAAAACCAGGTCTAGTAATTCAAAACAAAACTGAAGCCACACTTGTACTGAAGTTATTGAAAGCTCCAAAAAACCAGAAATGCTAGAGTAGCATTTTATGTAGCATCATATTCAAAAACTTGTCCAAAACTGTCAAAACTAAAAAGCTGAACTTGGAGGGCTTGTAGCTCACTCTTCAAAGCAAGGAAAAGAGGGCTTTCTAAAGCAAAAGAAAGCTCATATACCAGAGAGGGTCCAGCACAGAGGTTGGACAAAATGGTGCGCACTTTTGCCCGGGAGAGTTACTACAGGCTGAAACTGAGTTTTGACGATTTCTCCCTCGTTACTAAACCAAATGACCTAAAAAATGGCTCAAAATCTTCGTCTTGAGGTCGCCCATCTACTCCTAAGAGGGCTCAAGCAATGGTGAAGCAGGTAGGGAGTATTGAGCAACAGAAGAAATTCGTTGTTTCGAGAATGGCAGCCACCACAGATGTTTTTTCTTCAATTGCTTGCACGTGGAAGTTTGCCCATACTAGAGGAGTTTCCAGCTCAGAGGGTTTGGGCAATGGTCGTTTGTAGGTGTAGAACCAAGCTCTCTAAGATTTTGGGAAGAAGGAGGAAGATGGGGAAGAAGAAGATGAAGAAGAAGATGATGATGGGGCTCAAGGGGGATCAAAGGGCTCTGATACCATGTTGAAAAGCTGAAAGGAAAGCAAAGAGTGGACACAAACTCAGAATACTTGTATTACTTGCTTGTAGAATGAAGAAGAGTGAGGTCCTTAAGTAGGCACCTCATACATGCTCACTGACATCACTGATGACTTCAGAGCTCCACAATCATCTCCTCAATCTGCTCCTAGATTCTCTCAATTATCCTATGTGGCTCTTCCACCACCTAATTGTGCTTGTGGGCACCTAACTGTGCCTCTAGCACTCACACATAGAAACATAAGGTGTGCCTGAGGCATACAACTTGAGATATCCCAACAATGCCATCAGGTGCATTGCAACTCAAGTGGACTGAGATCACAATTGGGATTTGCCATCCACAAAATTCTTCAGGTTGGTTATCACACTCTTGAAGATCTCCCTTGAGAAAGATACAACGCATGCTTTAAGTTGCTCTACTGCTGCTTGAACTTGCCAGAAGTGAATGGTATTCTTTAGCACATCTTGGAGGTCTATTGGTAAGAAGTGAATGGTATTCTTTAGCACATCTTGGAGGTCTATTGGTAAGCTAGAAAGCTTGACTCCACCATCTTTACTAATTTGAGCATTGGGGTATACATCTAGAATATCATGTCTCTTCCATTGCTTCTCGAAGAAGTGTTCTTGCAAATTGCCTCCACAAATGCCTAGCACATTTTCAATCACGCTTTCAATGATGGTAATCTCTTGATAGACTAGTTGCCCCTCCATGTTTACCTCCTGTACCAACCTGGTCAAGTTTTTGAGAGCATCGAAATTGGGCTTTTGAAGAGCGAGAGAGGAGCTCCCATATGCCACGATTTCAAGATCAGGAGGAGAGATTCTCACACTGTGCTACAGAGGGGGACAAAAGATTGTGTGAGGAGCTCCCAGATTGTCCAGGGTCCATTACGAGAGGGGATACAAGTTGCAGGAAGAGTGCAAGGGAGATAGAAATGGTCGAGAGGGATAGAAGATGAAACATGAAGAAAATGGAATAGTCTCGGGGGGGTCACTCATCATATGTAACCCTATCACGTGAGTTCAACAAAAGGATATTTTTTATTTGTAAAATTTACAGAAATAAATATACATAAGGGACTATTTAAAATAGTTTTGGAAAAAATTTACAGATTTGTATAGAAAAGGGGTACATTTTATTAATGAAAATTTTACACAGATAAGGGATTTTAGAAATATGCCTTGAACGCACGTGGTATAGAGGGTTTATACATAGTGACCCCCCCGAGGGAATAGTGGAGGCTTGAGTTTGCAGAAAGGGAGAAAGAAATGGTCAAGAGGGATAGAAGACGAAACAGTTAAGGGAATGGAATAGCAGAAGCTTAAGTTTGTAGCCCGATTACACTGTCAAGGTTAGAGCCACCACGGAGGACGCGGCCCAAATTTTGATTACTTCAAGAAGCAAGCACTACCTTGCATGGTAATGAGTGATTAGAGATGGTGGCATCTAAGATTCCCAGCCAAGTCTGTGGTGGCGGCTAAGACCCACCAGGCTGGCAGTTAATTACCAGCCACGCGTATTTGATAATCAATTTGTCACTAATGATTTGAGAGTCGTAGTGTACCACTCAAGCTAAAACATGTATGATTACACTTTGAATAGGAGACCCTTGGAGCCAAAACGAGCTCTAAAATGACATGGCAATGGTAGCTAGAGAGCTAGATTGTCTCTGCACACATACAATCATTAAGCATCTAATGAAGGTGTTTGGACAAGGTTCAAGAGGTCACCATGATAGAGGAAACAAGAGTGGTGGCTACTAGCCACAAATATGAAGGGTTAATTGAGTCAATGTCCATGCAACCAAGATAGCTATGTAGCTTACAAGCTACACTCTTAATCTTGCTCCAACAAGGTCATTCATGATTTCTATGGATGTTTGATCTTTGTCTATTCAGGTTTAGCTATTTATTAAAGGGACAATGATATCCTTTGCATACGAAGCTGCTCAGTTGAGTAGCTGAGCAGCTGTGGTTTGGTTTAGCATTCAGAACTTTACAGTTATGATGCACATACTAGAGAAGTTATCATCGACCTTCTGCGTTGTTTATGTAGTTGCTCAGAAGGACCACGTGCACATTCCTAATCAGCAAATATCTTCGCCCCTAATAGCCCAATCAACGTAGGACATGTTGCAACCTTTGATTCAAAACAAGACCCTTAAATACCGATCTGTTGCTCGAGTCGAGTGCAAAACTGCAAGCAGTCAAGCTGCACAATTGAACAAGGTGCACAGGTGCATATACTTGCAGGACAAAGAACTGCTAAGTGCATGTGCTTAACACATTGAACGCCGGCACCCATCCTATGTATACATATACATATTACATATTGGGTCACTCAACCTAGAAAAATCTTGATCTCCGCATTCAACCATGAGATTTCCACGGGATTTGTTCCAATGGGTTTGTAATTTTATGAATGCATTAGTGTTGCATTCATAAAATGCATTAGATTTACAAAATTTTAAAGATTTGAAAGATTCAGCCAAATATATATTTTCCATCATCTAATTAGCCCCCTCGTTAAGCCCCTTCATCTAATCTAACCAAACCCCCTAATCTAACTCTCCCACCGCCCTCGTTAATCTAACTCTGCTTCCCTCCACCCCACGGCCCTCCGCTCAGCGCACCCTCCCCTCCGCCTCGCATCGCTCATCCCCCACCGCTCAGGAAAACCGCCTCGCTTGCTTGCTCCGTCCAGCTCCAACCACCTCTTCCCTCGTCCATCTCCCTGTGCCCCTTCCCACAACAATTTGTCATCCGCCATCACAATCCTCTCTCCCCTCCTTCCCAGAACTCCGATCTCTGTTTTATTATGTTTTATTTATGCAATCGTTTTATGTACCGGAATTCAAACGACATTACGATTAAGTTGAACGCAGCCGAAGAAGATTGGAGGGTGAAGCGACAAACCTTACTCAGGAGCAACGTAACAAGATAGCACAGAATATAACGGGCTTTGGCTGGGGACATTTTAGCGCTAAGGTGCAAACCTGCAGGTGCGTTCTGTAAATGTACATGAAGCAAGACGTGCATTCACGAAGCAAGACGATTGCTGCAAGATGAAGGGTATACTCTTTTTTATGTGCTTCCGAAAGCAGATTATTATAAATGCGGAATGAGGGGCGCTGCTACAAGCTGAACCCATGGCGAGTTGAACCGAGGCTTTGTGGCTTGGAGTGGTAGCTTGGAATTGAGGTGCCACCTGCTGCTGCTGATCCGTGACGCGTACAAGCTCCTCCAAGATCCCCGCTCCCTTCTAATGGATTTTTTTGTCTCATAGCCCCCCTATCGATCCGCGCTTATCAGGAGCTAATGCTAGTTAGAGGAAGTCTTTGTTTCTTCCCAAAAAGAATCAGTAAGACTTGGAAGGCAATTTCATTAATGAAAAAGAAGCCAAATTACAGCGAGATGCATGGTTTAGAACGTTTTTTGCTAACTATTTTATTCTCGATAAGAGTCGAGGTCTGTAGGAGCTTTTCAAATGCCTCTATGGCTTGCAAAAATTCAGAAACTTCGGCCTCTTCTGTGTATGGGGAAAGCAGTGTCTCCCAAGTGAAGCTGTGTCTGCTGACGTATGGCCCTTGTTTCAAAACAAAGCTGTCGGTTCCCTCTTGCATTTGAAAGTCGAAACCGTGACGTCTGAGAATGCTCACCAGAAGATCCTTGTCTGCGATCCAAGCTTGACGACGTCTGGAATTACCTGTAAATAACATTTTCAAAAGGTTCACGTAGGGATCGGGGATTTTAAGACTTAAAGCAAGGCTCTATAGAAGGAGATCCAAAAGATTAAGAAACAAAAGAGGAGGGGAGCGGTGTGATCCAAGCTGGACGACGTCTGGAATTACCTGTAGATAACATTTTCAAAAGGTTCAAGTAGGGATCGGGGATTTTAAGACTTAAAGAAAGGCTCTATAGAAGGGGATCCAAATGATTAAGAAACAAAAGAGGAGGGGAGCGACCTGCGGAGGAAGGACAAGCTCGTGAGAATCATGCATGCACGTCGGCAGCAGCAGCAACAAGAAATTTCGGCACGAGCAGACACCTCCTGCAGGCTTGATAAACAGAAGGTACGGAGGAGGAGGAGGAGGAGGAGGAGAAGGTGGTGGGGGAGGAAGCTGAGGAGGAGGCCCGAGAGGAGGAGGAGAAGGTGGTGGGGGAGGAAGCTGAGGAGGAGGCCCGAAACGGAGGGAATAAGGCTGGTGACGGCGAATATTGTTCAGATGCTCCTCCATTGAGCGATACGGGGAAGCAGGCGGAGATGAAGAATCGTCCATCGCTGCACAGGAGACGAAGAGCAGAGAGCAGACGAAGAGCAGACGAATTGAGCAGACGAAGGGTGATGGAGATGAAGCAGAAGGAGAGAAGAAGAGCCTAGAAGGATTTCCAAAGAGTTTGTTGCTCGCCAATGCTCACCCGACACGTGGCACAGCATCCCCCATCTTATTAGGGCTCTTTCCACAGCCCGGATGGGTGCGGTTCAGCTCAGAGAGTGATGGTCAAAAATGACGACGGTGGCCTAGAGCGCTCCGGTTTGGGAAGGTCGTTTCAGCATTCGAATGCGCAAATGACCTATCACGTGTGAAAAAACAGCTGGCGCATCCATCTCCTTCCACGTATGCAACGATAGACCCTTGACAGACTCCACATCCTCGGCTCTCACTTGCGTGTTTTCCTGAAATGCAGGGTGCCACTTTGGACACCCTATCTCCACCTACCACGGGAGTGCCCAAGCACCCGAGCACAGTGGAAACTGCCCCTAAGCCTTTAGCTCTTTCTACCGCATAGTTCGTGCCCTGAGGCCCCCAACGCATCAACTGTGCTTGGGAGTTAGAGCAAGTTCCCACATGAACTGTGCTTGGGAGTTAGACCAAGTTCCCACGTGCCTTCTTCCTTCAGTATTCCCATTAAATGACGCCATATAGAAGTTCCAGGTGGCAGGCACTCGAAGATAATCGTTGATTCTAGAGGGCGCCCACCTGGCACCCGAAAAGTCTAGTTGGAGAGTTTCTCTCCAATTTTAGTGAGGCATCAATGCCCTACTATGGTCTGCAGCACCTGCACTTTCCTTTCCTTTTTCTTACATTTTTGAGGTACTGCCAGGCGGGGAAAATGGGTCACCATGGGACCAAAGCAAATTTTGCTTCGGCCCAACGATTTCCAACTACTCTCTTCAATACTTCTATTGCATGAGAACCTGCTCGTAGGAGCTCCCTTTTCACTCAAGGGTCTATCACCAAGCCCTCTTTGTGGGACAAAACTTATCTCCATGCCAACAGGAGTCAATATGTCGATTTTGTCATTCACAATACCTACAAGGCTTAGCTCGATCAACAAATTTGCACTCGATTGCAAAGTTCTTGCAATGCATAATGCATCTTGTCCTTAATGTCAATGGTTTGATGGGTCATCTTCCAATTGCCAAAAATTATCCCATCGTGACTAGCCGAAAGAGTATTGAGTGTGTTGCCCATAGCATTACTCTCTATGGAGAAGAGTTTGGCTCATAACGGAGATGTTCACCAATATGTGGCCTTGAAGCTTCACTTCAATTGCTACAAGGAATTTGTCTAAACTAGCAAAAAGTACTTGGGCATCTACAATTTCTTTAATCATAACGAGGGTACCTTCTCTGCCACGTATTGGGCAACTCATGAAGCACTAATACACTAGCGAGAATCTAGCACGAAAGTGCATACGGATACTCCCTCCAAAGTACAACGGTCTTGTTACGGCACTGAATACGCAGAACAGAAATCTGCCCCTCAACTTTGACGATTTCAAATGCTTCTAGAGGAGGAGTTGTGCAAAAGACGAGGACTGGAGAAGATTCGGCTTTCTGGACCGGATCAAAGAAAGGTAAGGGTAAGGACTCTGGTAACCCATCTTCTTCTGATGATAGAAAGAGAAAGAAGAAGATCAAGTGCTTCTATTGCAACAAGGCAGGGCACAAGCAGAATGAGTGCCGAAAGAAGATTGCATATCAGAAGAACGGAGTAAAGAAAGAGTCCAACAACAGCGCGCAGGCAGTACCAGTAGAGCTGTTCATAGCAATTGAGGAGATTCGCACAGAGGCAGTTCATGTACCTACGAATGAACCTTGGATCGTTGACAGTGGTGCATCATGCCACATGACCAGTCGGAAGGATTGGTATACCTTTCTACAGACGGTAGGGAATGACATCCTGGTAGCAGTCGGCAATGATGCAAAATGTCCAGCAAAAGGAAAAGGTATGATTGCTCTCAAGTCAGATGGAGTTGTAAAACAGTTGTCTGATGTTCTTTATGTGCCAGATATCAAGAGGAACTTGTCCGTTTCTGCGATTACGGATCGGGACCTCAAAGTTTAATTCGATAAGAATGGTGCACAGATCTTGGATCTTCAAGGGAATGTTGTTGGTAAAGGTACATGGCGCAACAACATCTACGAACACAGATCTTGGATCTTCAAGGGAATGTTGTTGGTAAAGGTACATGGCGCAACAACAGCTTTCAGTGCTCGAGCCGATGTGAAGAACACTAAGCTGTGGCATGAGAGGTTTGGTCATCTAAACCTTAGTTCTTTGAAGGAGATGCATAAAAGTGGAATGATTGCAGACCTACCAGAAATTTCAGATCTGCCCGATGTATGTGAAGCTTGCATGATGGGCAAGCAACATCGGCATCCCTTTCCTAAAGAGGCCAATAGGGCAAAGGCTCCTCTAGAGCTTGTTCACACGGACCTTTGCGGAAAGATGGAGACAGATTTGGGTGGTTCCTACTACTTCATGACGCTGATCGATGACTACAGTAGAAGGATATGGATATACTTCCTGAAGACTAAAGACGAGGCTTTTAGTAGGTTCAAGGAATGGCATGTAATGGTCGAGAAAGAATCGGGGAGGAAGGTGAAGAAATTGAGATCAGACAAAGGTGGAGATTTCACATCGACTGAATTTGAAAGTTACTGCAAAAGTCACGGGATCAAGAGGCAGAAACCCCCGCCACATACATCACAGCAAAATGGAGTAGCAGAACGCAAGATGCGCGTCATCTACAAAATGGGCCGGAGTATGATGACAAGGAAAGATTTGCCAAAGACTTTCTGGGCTAAAGATGTAACACTGCAGTTTACATTCTCAATCATAGCTACACGAAGGCTGTGAACGGGATGACTCCACTGCAGGCCTTTTCTGATAAGAAACCTTCAGCTGCACATTTCAGAGTTTTTGGATGTGACTGTTTTGTGCATCTCCCTGATGCTACCAAGACCAAATGGGAACCGAAGAGCCGGAAGTGTATTTTCTTAGGCTACATTGAAGAGGCGAAGGGTTACCATCTCTATAACCCTGTTACCAAGAAGGTAATAGTAAGTCGCAATGTGGTCTTCTCAGAATAGCCGCATCGATTGGAGGAGGATGCTTCCTTCCCAGACAACCAGGACCAGGATATCCATACAGTACCACCACCAACAGCAGACCGAACTCCCCTAATGGTGCTTGGGAGGATTCAAGATAAAGAAGATGAAGAAGAGCCTGCAGAACCACAATGGCAATGGCCATTCCCGAAGTGGGTAAAGCAGCTTTTGGACGACAGAGAACCTCCAACCATTGAGGAGGAACCATCCAAACACCGCCGGTCCAAGAGATTAGAGGAGCAAAGAAGAGCGCAAGAACACTTGGTCAACTATGCTTTGATGACAGAGGTGATCTATGCTAATGAACCCAAGTGTCTTGAAGAGGCACAGGGAGATGATAGGTGGATGGAGGCTATGCAGTCGAAGTATGGCTCCATAATGAAGAACAACACTTGGGACCTTGTCGATCGACCACCAAAACGCAAGGTAATTGACACCAAGTGGGTGTACAAGACCAAGTACAAGTCCGACTGCACGTTGGATAAGTACAAGGCTCGGCTCATGGCAAAAGGATTTGCACAGGTACATGGTTTTGATTATCAAGATACTTTTGCACCCACAGCTTGACTAACCACCATTCGCAGTGTTTTCGCTTTAGCTGCCCAAGGAAGTTGTCCCGTGTTTCAGATGGATGTAAAATATGCCTTTCTGAATGGGAATCTCAAGGAGGAGGTATACGTGGAACAACCACCAGGTTTTGTGATCCCCAGTTCAGAAGGTAAAGTCTGTAAACTGAAGAAGACACTTTACGGGCTGAAACAGGCCCCACGAGCATGGTACCACTGAATTGATGCCTACTTTTTGCAAAACAGGTTCAGGAGGAGCCCATCTGATGCAAATCTGTATATCTTCAGAGGAGGCAGGAGTATGATCGTGGTCCTTTATGTGGACGACCTTGTCATAATAGGGAACCATGAAGAGAAGATCTCGCAGACGAAGCATTCGCTAGAAGAGAGTTTGAAATGACAGACCTCGGACTGATGCATTTCTGTTTGGGGATTGAATTTTGGCAAGAGCCGAAACAGATCTTCATTTCACAGCCGAAGTATGCTAGAGAGATACTGAAGGCATTTGGCATGGCTGAGTACAAGACAGTTGGTACCCCTATGGAGGTTGACGTGAAGCTCTCAAATGAGGATTCATCACCACTGGTGGATGAAGCGAAGTATAGAAGACTTGTGGGCAGCTTGATTTACTTGTGTAACACACGGCCGGACATCAGCTTTGCGACTGGTGTACTAAGCAGGTTTTCCAATAAGCCTCGGGAGAACCATTGGAGGGCAGGGATGTGGGTGCTGAAATACATCAAAGGCACACTTGATTATGGCATCACTTATACCAAGGGCAACATCTTGACGGGATTCTGTGACTCGGATTGGTGGGCAGGAGACATGGACAGCAGGAGATCAGTGACAGGTTACTGTTTCTCTTAGATCTGGAGCTGTGTCATGGGTTAGCAAGAAGCAACCCATAGTTGCACTTTCTTCTACCGAGGCTGAGTACAAATTTGCATGCTTTGCTTCTTGCAAGGCAGTGTGGTTGAGGAGGATTTTGGGGGACATGGGTGCAGTGCAGAACAAGCCCACGCAGTTATCATGTGACAATCAGAGTTGCATGGCGATTGCAAAGAACCCCGTGTTCCACACTCGCACAAAACACATTGAGATTCAATATCACTTTGTACGCGAGCTCATCATGGATGGAGAGGTCGACTTGGTGTACTGTTCGACTACAGAGAATGCTGCGGACATCTTCACGAAGGCTCTTGGAAGAGACTTGCTAGAGAGGCATCTTCATCAACTTGGCATCGGACTGAAAAAGTAAGTTCACTTGCGGGTGGACATTGAGGGGGGATGTTACATATCAATGCTCCACTCTCGTGTAACTATGTGGGAACCAGCTAACTCTACCTGTAAGCCCCCCATATGAGGAGAAGGCATTTGAGTAGCTCGATTATCCGGTAGGTCCTGGTTTGGACACTAGATGGGGGCCATGTGTGGCCTGATGGCTAGATGAAGTTGGCACACTACCAACTAGGCTACATGCAAGTGCGAGAAGGCATCCCATGACTGACCGCATTGAGGGTAGACGGAGCATTTCCTGGGGCAGCCCACTCTCGGGTTGCGGGGCCCATTTGGAGCCTCAGATTATCCCGACACCGATTCTATCGTGTGGTCAGTGGCCTATTTCGGGACCCCGACCCCTAGTCGGGCAGACTGGGTCACCCAATTGAGCCTAATCGACTACATTTGGTGGCTATATAAGAGCAAGCTCGTGAAGCCCATTTCATCACTAGCTACAGCAACCCTGATTCTTAGCATCCAGCCTCCATCCTCTACTGTTTCCAGCTTGCCATCGAAGCTTTTTTCATAGGAGCGCAGGGTTGGGAGGCAACGCCATCTATTGTATCAGTTCTATAGTAATCAAATTTTTGATCCTCCATTCTATCTGGTTTTCTCTCTTGCATACGAGATCCTGTTATCTATTCAGCACAGACGTTGTATTATTTTCTTACAAGAACATTCTATTTGTACATGCCTTATTTTTGTCACTTCTTTACTAATTTTCTCTTGAAACACCTTGAAGCCATTGGCATAATCGCAAAGCGAACTTGGAGAAGCAAGCAGGGATGCTAGGGATAACTTGTCTGCCTTCCATTCTAGGTTGGTTGGAGAGTGGCATTGTTGATCCACCTACCCGCATGGTGACTGATACTTACTCATCTGGCATTTTTGCCACATTCTTGATGCCCAGTTGGTGGTCCACATTTGCCTATTTCCAATTAGCAAAGCTTGGACGAGCATTTTTGATCCGCATGCCTGCAAGCTAGTTGCTATGATCAGGATTCCCATTGAGTAAACCATAGCATAGCTTGTTTGCTCGAATTCTTTCCACCTTTTGGCTTGCTTTTTAGAGGTCATCTCTCGAAGCCACCTTCAAGGCATATATGCTAAAGGCATCCTCCTGTTCTCCAAGAATTTTCTCATTTTCAAACCTCTATTGGGTGGAGAGATAAGATTTATTGGACTACCCGAAGGCTCCCCTATTATGGAATGGAGGAGAAGGGATTCAAACCCATGATACATAGCGTATACACGATTATGCTCCTTCGGCCACTGGGACACTCCTCCTCATTCGCCAGAGAATGCCAAAAGTGTGGTCTCGTCGAGAAAGTAGTTGTATTTGAGCACTCCAATGCCAAAGGAAAAAACAAACATCACCAAAATGAGATTATTATCCATGAGACAAATAACTAGATTTGGATAAGTTTGGACAGTCATTTAGTAGGAACTATGTGAACCACTGTTGGGCTAGACTTTTAATAGAGTAATTGTGGCAAGGGATTTGATTACCCTTGACATGCTACTATTCGAATCTTTTTCATGGTGATGCCTTGCCATTGTTTGGACATGCATTTATTATGAACTACATGAAGTAGTGTTGGGCTATATTGTGGATAGAGTAAGTGTGGTCAGGGACTTGATGCCACTGATTCCCTCTCGATCATGGTGGCCTAAATTTGTGAGTCTCCCGAAATTAATTTCTTTCAATCAGTGAGTTGATTGAATTTTCTCTCCCTCAATTTTTGAATTGGTTGTACTGTTCATCAACAAGGACCCAATTTCTCTTTGTGCCTTGAACTCGGTTTCTCTTATTGCAACACAAAGTGAGCTTTTAAATGTCTTCATTCATCACCTCACTATTTGTTGGTTAGCGACGATTTGTTCCTCCTGAAAACAAGCATTAAATTGAAATATCTTTAACTCGTGGATGTCTAAATTACTTACATGAGGTATGAAGAGTACCTAGGAAAAAGCTACGGAGAGGTGAGTGACCTTGGTGGTAGAAATCATGGTCTTTGTGATTGATTGTAGTAGGACTTGGAGCCTCAACAATTGTGATGCAATAGTTATTAACCTTCGCTTCATTTAGGATGGCATTTACAACTTTTGATGTTAATGACTTTAAAGAACTTGCCATTGTCGAGGTTGGGAAAGTGGAGTTTGAGTTTACCAATTCTTTAGCCCCAAGTGAAGGGAAGGCCCACAAGAAAGTCAAGTAGTGGTTACTCTTTTCTTCGAGTGTTGCTTCCCTTTTATACTCAAAAACACACATAGAATTGAGAAAAAACCAATAATCTAAAATTTTCCTCTGTGGAGAGAGGTGCAAGCCAACTTTGTTGGTAGAAATGAAGTAATTATTTTGACCCTAGTATCCCTTAAAAAAATACTACCTATTCGGACATGATATTATTAAAAACAGGAGTGGCTCTAGAATTGTGAGAACAAGAAACTACTTAAGGATCACTAATAGCATACTTTATGTCATCATGATAACCTCTAGTTCTAATTCAACTAGCCAGCATTTCTCGAGATATCATCAACATGTAATGGCCATTCTTGACTTATAGAATAGGGGGGACTTCATACATGAGCATCGGGCACCAAATCATGACAAGTGAGATAGATCGTGTCCCTTACTAGAGATGCCATGCATCGAGCTACTTAGGCTTGGATAATATACCCTTTTTTGTTTGAGATCCCACACATTAAAGGAGACATCAATGTTTTTTCTTAACTATGAATCCCAAGAATCAGGGAATTCCTTGAGTTAGAGAACAAACAAGTTGATGCCAAGTGTTACAGGGTTGACGCAGTTATGGAACACCATGATATGAAGGTGGGTGCCAATGAGCAAAGATCGGGTTATCAGTTCCTTACTTTGGTTGAAAGAATCTCCCTCTTTTTCTTTTATTAGATCTTGCTTCTCTTTCTTCGCTCTCATCCCTCTTTTATTCGAACACCTGAAACTCAATGGACATATCAAAGAGCACGCATTAGACTTTAGTCTTGAATAAGCACGACCTTCTTATTCAAAACTTAAGCATATTATCAACGAGAGAGATTGATAAAGCAATGACATCATTCTCGTACCTTGCGTGTCAATATTATGACCAACTACGCTTCCTAAAAAACTAAGACCATGGAAAGCTTTCAAAAGTTACATTCCATTCTGAAGCATCTTTATAAATGCACTCTTGTTCACAAAAAACTGAAAAAATATTATCCAACTTAACACTTTCACATCTTAAATCTCAAAAAGAGAGATTGAAAAAACAAAGAGCTCGCTGTTGTACCTTCGTCCTCAATATTTTGATTAACAAAGTTTCTCAAAGAGCAAGGTCCTATCAATGGTGTGCTGTACCATGAAAAACTTACAAAAGTTATATTCTAGTCTGCATGATTTTGATAAACACAGTTTTTTGCATAGCATAGATTAGATTCAAAGAGAGATATTAACAAAGAAAAGAGCTCGCTCTTGTACCTTAGTCCTAGAGGTACTTGAGTTTTGGTTTGCTGTAGCCACCCAAAACTCGCGGAAATAAACCCAATCCATAGGTTGAAGGAATGTATACGAGGAGGAAACTGAGAGAGAGAGAGAGAGAGAGAGAGAGAGAGAGAGAGAGAGAGAGAGAGAGAGAGGGAGGGAGAGAGAGAGAGAGAGAGGGATGGAGAGGGAGAGGGGGGGGGGGAGAGAGAGAGAGAGAGAGAGAGAGAGAGAGAGAGAGAGAGAGAGAGAGAGGGGGAAGAGTAATTTGGGAGGGGAGAGTAGTTTGGGGGGAAAGCACATTTCAATTAATGATGTATTTTTAATGAGACATTGTCAGGTAGTAGAATCGTGTCAGTAGCTCGACCAAAATTTTTAATTGTTTTTTATAGTTGTACATTAATAAAATATTCTTTCTTGCTCTGACAATCTAGATACAATTCAAATTTTTTATAATTTTCCCATGTTACATTGGCTCTATGGCCATTGGTTGAGAGCTATTTTTCATTTAGGCCAAAAGGCCCCAAAATGAGCCCCTTTTTTTCTTAATGAGATTGGCACCATTGCCAATCTCCATTGCAAGGTCTAAATTGAAATTTGGAATTTCAATTTCAAATTTATAATTTAAATTTCCCACCTATCATATAATGTAATTTCAAATTCAAATTTACTGCCTATTTCAAATTAAGATTTCAAATTTCAAATTGGAGTTTGAAATTTCACATTTAAATATAGAATTAGAATTGGAATTTTTCATCTTTGTGCATGTGTGTGTGTGTGTGTGTGAAAGAGAGAGAGAGAGAGAGAGAGAGAGAGAGAGAGAGAGAGAGAGGCACTATGCTAGAAGAATGACGACCCATGCGGCTTCTAAACAAGGAAGCAATTTTTTACGACTCCCAAAGTTGTGATCCATCCAAGCTAAAGGTATTCCCAAAGAACACAACCATCTTTGAGTACATATAGACATAATACCACATGGACATAAAGCTAGGCATAGACATATGGACATGGGCATGGATGTGCACATGGATAGTTGGATATATGAAGTTTGGCCATAATAACACTTGGGCATGGACATAATAACATCATGTATGACCCTTAAGTTCTATTGCAACACATGTAGATAGACTGGCACAAAATGTGGATGTATGGACATATGGGCACATGGACATTTGTCCAATGTGTCTTGGACATAAAAATACAAGGACATATGAAACAAATGGATAGATGGTGGAAAGATGGGCATGAAAACACATGGACATGGATATAAACATATGGACATGGACATGGACATGCACATGGACATAAAACACAAGGACATGTAGATGTGGACATAAGAGGACATGGACATATGGACGAGATGAACATTTGGACATATGAACGACATGGAGACATGGACATTTAGACATATGGATGACATTTGGACATATGGGCATGATGGGCACACATTGGAGACATTTTAAGGTTGCAAATAAACCCGAGGGATTCACAAGAGGAAACTTATGATATCACATGAGTGTACAATAGGGGGTTTTTTTTAAATGAGGCATAAGCTTATACATTAGGGGTGGGGGGCTTTTATTTTTTCCCAAGATTGAATTTAAGTTAGGGGGGCCATGCCATATTTAAGAGGGGGGGACATAGTATAGGCTATCTTGGATAACCAGTCCAAACAAGTTTGGTTTTGTGTATGGTTTTAAATAGTCATAGGGAAAGTAATCTAAATTTTCTTATTGTGTGATCTAAATGCTTGAGAAAGAATGTAGATTTAAGGAAAGGGGGGACATAATAGAATTTTGGCGGTATCTTATAAGCTTAAATAGGGGTGTTTTATCATCCTACATGGATCTTAAATAGGGGGTTTTCTTGAAGTTCATGCATGCAGGTGACATCCCCCTTTCATGAAGAGTGAATCCCCCGGGCAAATAAAATCTCTCAATACCATCGTATTTCAAAAAACTGAAAGTGAAATTTGAACATAAAAAATGCACGGACGACCAAATAGTAAATGGTTCAAATTCATATAAGAGAAGGGTTCATGCCTTACATTCTTTGGGGAGGAGATTTAGGGATAACATTTTTATGGTAATGACCATAACATCCAATTATTTGTATTGCTCCATCTATTCCTTTCAAGAGGCGGTCATATGTTTCTCTACAAAATCAACCTTTGTATTTGAAACTTGATTGAAGGAAGTTTTCACCAAGTCTATTCGTTCACTTTGTGGTGCATGTTGTTTGACGCATTGTTGGATTCACTGCAAGTACTATTGTAGAGGCATCTCCACTCAATGATGTTTTGGGAAGATAGGTCTGCACAACTCCATCTCATGCATCACAAAGCCTTATCTAAATGTTATTATTTCTTGGGCCACCGGACTTGTAGACATGTGTCAAATAGCAACCCAATCATCCCAGTGTGCAAGACAATCCCTAGTTGCATAGAAGGAATGCATGCCATGGCTATTAAGAATGGCCTCAAACTTGTACACTACTTCTGCAAGTTCATTTTGACATATTTCTTTTGACCCATTCAACTAAGTTTTGGGCATTTTTGTACCAAAGATATGTTTATGAGGTTGTTGAGTACATGTATTTGAGTGAATAATTAGTTACTTTGACCATCTCATGACACTGCCCTTATATCCCAAAATAACAAAAGGTAAGACATTCTATGAAGGTTTTCGAGAGTTTTCAGCTTGTTCATAGTACCATGAATGGTCCCTTGATGAAACCATCCATTGAAAGTCATCATTATCTGGCTATCTTTATTGATGACTTCTCTAGACAAATATGCATTTATGTGATGAGGAAGAAGTGATAAATATATGAATGCTTCCAAGATTTTCTAGCAAAGGTAAAACTTATTAGTGACAAACTTGTTGTTTTGAGGACTTCCACAAGCAAAGAGTATTTGTCACAAGATTTCAAAAAAGCGATCATAACTTCATCGGTACAATATACCAAGACATAATGTTTCAAAGAAAAGAAAAATGGGAGTGATGATATTGTTTTTGAGCTATATGAAGATGATGCATGAAGGATGCTACCTTGATGATGGAATTAAAGAAGACAAAAGAGGCATCCCAAGAGGAGGCCCATCAAACTCAAATTGTTGAATATTTTTTGGACTATTTAAAGTCCATAAGTTTTTCTTCTTGTTGTTGTGTGTGTTAGAAATAAATGTGTGTTCTCTCTTCTAATCACCTCTGGCCACCATATGATGTAGGCCATGTTAAAATTTTGTTTCTCTCTTCTCGATGTCAGTCCCATATCAGCTTTGGTACAAAGCCTCTCCCACGAACAAAGTCACTCCTTCTAAAGTTCTCAAAAGCATCAAGAAAGTCCATGCACTTTTAAAATGTGACATCAGGCAATGTAGGATCATCTTCTTAAAGTCTCTTAAATGCCATAGGATGAAGAGTGATACTAGTGGCAACTAGAGTTCTTGTTTTCCTCGTATCTTCATACAATTTGCGTGCAAATGTCTTATCTAGATTTCTTTGATTTGTGAACAACAAAGTTCAATCAATAAGCATTGTGGCCACGCTGAATTTTGAAAATCCCCAAATGTACCCCTCATCCTCTGGAGGATGTAAGTATGCCACACTTATAGAAAATTTTGCGAGACTTGTATCTTCTTCTTGCGGATCCTCATGATCATCATTATCCAATTTTTTGCCTGGTTTTAAATAACCTACACTTGAACAATCTACACGTGGAGTAGGAGTTATTTTGGCTTTCTTTTCGAGAATAGCTATGGAACTTAAATCTGCTCCATGATCACTCCTTCTTGTTCCTGTAGTTGCAGCAGTCGATGGTGTAGGTATAGTTGGAGATACTGTAGTTACTACTGCAGATATTGTAGCTACTCTTGCCGGAGATACCATAGTTATCGCCACAGATATTGGCAATACAACTTGAGGGCTACATGTTATAGATGGCATACTTACTACTATTGAAGGTACAACACCACCACTTGGAAATGCATCCCACATTTTCTTCAATGCTTCCAAGGCACTAAGTAATTCTTGGGATCCCTCAATTGAATCTGGTAAGGGCTTCAAGAAGTGCTTGTGCGTAACTCGTAACTTGTAGACCACATTGTTATTCTTCCCTTTGCACACAACTTCTATCAAATTGTTTTCTTTAATGTTAATGGTTGAGACTATGCCACCATTTCTTACTGCCTCTGGAGAATATTTCACGCTTGATACATTCTCGGTAGTGATCACCAAAAAATACTTTGATTTGTGCTCCATAAAATACCAAGCATATTCAAGATATTTGAAAGACACCTTGGAACCAAAACTCGAAGCCATAGTTTTTTGCAAAGCAATCAAAAACAAAAAATGAGAATTACAATGATTTTCAAACTCAAAATATTAAAACAATTGCTAATTAAATATTTAAATATTAAAAATTAAAAATTAATTGAAATTTCAAAAGTTTAAATATATTTTTAAAAATATATTTTTATTTTTCTAGATACTAATTTTTTATCTAATATTTTTTACATAAATATTTTAATTCAAAATATTTTATAAACATAGATAAAAGAATTTAATTTACTTTTTTTAAAATTTTATTTTGTTTATTTAAATTTACTTATTTATATATCTATATATTTAAATTTTAATTTCAATTTTCTCAAAATTTTTAAAATTTTTTAAGATTTTATTTATTTATTTATTTTTAATTTTTTTAATATTTATTTTTAAATTAAATTAAATTAATTTTATGTTTTTAATTTATTTTATTTTAGTTTTTTTATTTATTTAATTTTTTATTTATTTAACATTATTCATTTATTTATATATTTAAAATTTAATTTAATTTTTTTAAATTTTGTTAAATTTTTATTTATTTATTTATTTTTAATTTTTTACTTTAGAAAAAAATAATTTAATTTAATTTAATTTGTTTTAATTTATTTGATTTATTTTAATTTTTTCGTTTTTTTTTTTTTGGGAGTCCCAAAGGGCCTCCACTTAAGGGAGGGTTAATCCCCTCCCCTAAGCCCCCAAGGAGGGACCTATTACGTGTGCAACAAGTCCCCCCTTGGGGGCTTAGGGGAGGGGATTAACCCATGGGCAGACTTGTTGCATGTGCAACAAGTCTCCCCTTAGGGGCTTAGGGAAGGGGATTAACCCCCCCCTAAACCTGTTGCACGGGCAACAGGCTAGCCTGCAGGCCAGCCCGTTGCACGCGCACTAGGTTCAGGGGGGTTAATCCCCCCTCCTCCCTTCTCTCCTCCTGCCTCCCACCTCTTGCACCTCCCTCCTCTCCTCCACCTCCCCCTCTACCTCTCCTCCACCTCCTTGCTCCCTGCCTCCCCGCTCCTGCAAAAAAAAAAGGCGCTTTGCCTCTCCACTCCCAAAAAAAAAAAACATACCAAAGGGGAAGGGGAGGGAGGGAGAGGATTCATAATCGGAGGGGGGAAGCAGGAGAAGAGGGGAGGGGGAAGCGGGAGGAGAGGGGAGGGAGGAAGGGAGGAGAGGGGAAGGGAGGGGAGGGGGGAAGCGGGAGGAGAGGGGAAGGGAGCGGAGGGAGGAAGGGAGGAGAGGGGAAGGGAGGAGAGGGGGGTAGCAGGAGCAGAGGGAAAGGGAATGGGAGGAGAGGGAAAGGGAGGGGAGGGAGGAAGGGAGGAGAGGGGAAGGGAGGGCAAGGGGGAAGCAGGAGGAGGAAGGGGGGAGGGGAGGGGGGAAGCAGGAGGAGAGGGGAAGGGAGGGGAGAGAGGAAGCAAGAGGAGAGGGGATGGGAAGCGGGAGGAGAGGGGAAGAGAGGGAGGGAGGGAGTACCTGGGTGGGGAGGTGGTGGAAAATTGACTTACATGCGAAGTGGCATTCTCATCTCATAAGTACTTGATCGGATAACACACCTAGCAGCGTGTTTTTTTACGGATGTGCATGACACTAAGGCAAAAATGGTATTTAATGCTCGATCGACCATGCAAAGCATATCCGATAGGCACAATACTTTTCCTATGCCTTAACATAGGTGGTATTGAAATGTTCTCAAAGAGGCACACCCATCCGACAAGTACTTGGTTGGATAACATACCTAAGGGCATGTTTTTTTGTGGATGTGCATATCACTATGGGAAAAACGTTTGTATAATGCGTAATCGACCATGCAGAGCATATTAGATGATGACAATACTTTGCATGCATCTCAACCTAGTTGAAACGGACTTGCGTGCAAAGTGGAGCCCCCATCCGATAAGTACTTGTTTGATTAACACACTTAGGACCGTGTTTTTTCATGGTTGTGCATGACACTAAGCCAAAAATGGCGTTTTATGCTTGATCGACAATGCAAAGCATATCCGATGGGCACAATACTTTGCACACACCTTCAACTAGGTGGAATTGACTTACATGCAAAGTGGCATGCCCATCCCATAAGTGATTGATCAGTTAACATACCTAGTAGCATGTTTTTTTACGAATCTGCATGACACTAGAACAAAAATAGTATTTAATGCAAGATCAACCATGCAAAGAATATCCAATGGGCACAACACTTTTCCTACACCTCAACCTAGGTGGTATTGAGATGTTCTCAAAGAGGTACACCCATCCGATAAGTACTTGGTCTAATAACACACCTAAGGGCGTGTTTTTTTGCGGATGTGCATATCAGTAGGGAAAAAACGATGTATAATGCGTGATCGATCATGCAAATCATATCCAATGGTGACAATACTTTGCACTCACCTCAAGGTAGTTGAAAAGAACTTGTGTGTAAAGTGGACCCCCCATCCGATAAGTACTTGTTTGAATAACACACCTAGGGCTGTGTTTTTATATGGTTGTACATGACACTAAGGAAAAAACGGTGTTTTATGCTTGATCGACAATGCAAAGCATATCCGATGGGGACAATACTTTGCACACACCTTCAACTAGGTGAAATTGAGTTACATGCAAAGTGGCACGCCCATCCAATAAGTGCTTGATCGGATAACATACCTAGCAGCGTGTTTTTTTACGGATGTGCATGACAGTAGAGCAAAAATAGTATTTAATGCTTGATCGACCATGCAAAGGATATCTGATGGGAACAACACTTTTCCTATGCCTCAACCTAGGTGGTATTGAAATGTTCTCAAAGAGGCACACCCATCCGATAAGTACTTGGTCATATAACACACCTAAGGGCGTGTTTTCTTACAGATGTGCATATCACTAGGGAAAAAACGGTGTATAATGTGTGATCGACCATGCAAAGCATATCCGATGGTGACAATCCTTTGCATGCACCTCAACATAGTTGAAAGGGACTTGTGTGCAATGTGGAGCCCCCATCCGATAAGTACTTGTTTGAATAACACACCTAGGACCGTGCTTTTATATGGTTATGCATGACACTGAGGCAAAAATGATGTTTTATAGTTGATCCACAATGCAAAGCATATTCGATGGGCACAATACTTTGCACACACTTCAATTAGGTGGAATTTAATTACATGCAAAGTCGCATTCCCATCGCACAAGTACTTGATCGGATGATCGGATAACACACCTAGTAGCGTGTTTTTCTCCGGATGTGCACGACACTAAGGCAAAAATGGTATTGAATGCTCGATCGACCATGCAAAGCATGTCCGATGGGCACAATACTTTTCCTATGCCTTAACCTAGGTGGTATTTAAATTTTCTCAAAGAGACACACCATTCGATAAGTACTTGGTCAGATAACATACTAAGGGCATATTTTTTTGCGGATGTGCATATCACTACCGGAAAAATGTTGTATAATGCATAATCGACCATGCAGAGGATATCCGATGGTGAGAATGCTTTGCACGCATCTCAACCTAGTTGAAACGGACTTGCATGCAAACTGGAGCCCCCATTCGATAAGTACCAAGTGTTTGATTAACACACCTAGGACCGTCTTTTTTCATGGTTGTGCATGACACTAAGGCAAAAATGGTGTTTTATGCTTGATCGACAATGCAAAGCATATCCGATGCACACAATACTTTGCACACACTTTAAACTAGATGGAATTGACTTACATGCAAAGTGGCACGCCCGTCCCATAAGTGCTTGATCAGATAAGATACCTAGCAGTGTGTTTTTTTCGGATGTGCATGATGCTAAAGCAAAAATAGTATTTAATGCTCGATCGACCATGCAAAGGATATATGATGGGCACAACACTTATCCTATGCCTCAACCTAGGTGGTATTGAAATGTTCTAAAAGAGACACACCCATCCGATAAGTACTTGGTCAGATAACACACCTAAGGGCGTGTTTTTTTGCAGATGTGCATATGACTCGGGAAAAAACGGTGTATAATGCGTGATCGGCCATGCAAAGCATATCCGATGGTGACAATACTTTGCACACACATCAATCTAGTTGAAAGGGACTTGCATACAAAGTGGATCCCCCATCCGATAAGTACTTGTTTGAATAACACACCTAGGGCTGTGTTTTTATATGGTTGTGCATGACACTAAGGCAAAAACGGTGTTTTATGCTTGATTGACAATGCAAAACATATCTGATGGGCACAATACTTTGCACACACCTTCAACTAGGTGGAATTGACTTACATGCAAAGTGGCATGCCCATCCCATAAGTGCTTTTCGGATGACATACCTAGGAGCGTGTTTTTTTACGGATGTGTGTGACACTTGAGCAAAAATAGTATTTAATGCTCGATCGACCATGCAAAGGATATCCGATGGGCACGAAACTTTTCCTACACCTCAACCTAGGTGGTATTGAAATGTTCTCAAAGAGGCACACCCATCCAATAAGTACTTGGTCAAATAAGACACTTAAGGGCGTGTTTTTTTGCGGATGTGCATATCACTCAGGAAAAAACGGTGCATAATGCATGATCGACCATGCAAAGCATATCCGATGGTGACAATAATTTGCACACACCTCAATGTAGTTGAAACGGACTTGCGTACAAAGTGGATCCCCCATCCGATAAGTACTCATTTGAATAACACACCTAGGGCTGTGTTTTTATATGGTTGTGCATGACACTAAGGCAAAAACAGTGTTTTATGCTTGATTGACAATGCAAAGCATATCTGATGGGCACAATACTTTGCACACACCTTCAACTAGGTGGAATTCACTTACATGCAAAGTGGCATGCCCATCCCATAAGTGCTTTACGGATGACATACCTAGGAGCGTGTTTTTTTACGGATGTGTGACACTTGAGCAAAAATAGTATTTAATGCTCGATCGACCATGCAAAGGATATCCGATGGACACAACACTTTTCCTACACCTCAACCTAGGTGGTATTGAAATGTTCTCAAAGAGGCACACCCATCGGATAAGTACTTGGTCAGATAAGACACTTAAGGGCGTGTTTTTTTGCGGATGTGCATGTCACTCGGGGAAAAAACGGTGTATAATGCATGATCGACCATGCAAAGCATATCCGATGGTGACAATACTTTGCACGCACCTCAATGTAGTTGAATTGGACTTGCGTGCAAAGTGGATTCCCCATCCGATAAATATTCATTTGAATAACACACCTAGGGCTATGTTTTTATATGGTTGTGCATGACACCAAGGCAAAAACAGTGTTTTATGCTTGATTGACAATGCAAAGCATATCCTATGGGCACAATACTTTGCACACACCTTAAAATAGGTGGAATTCACTTACATGCAAAACGGCATTCCCATTGCATAAGTACTTGATCGGATAACACACCTAGCAGCGTGTTTTTTTACGGATGTGCATGACTAAGGCAAAAATGGTATTTAATGCTCGATCGACCATGCAAAGCATATCCGATGGGCACAATACTTTTCCTATGCTTTAACCTAGTTGGTATTGAAATGTTCTCAAAGAGGCACACCCATCCTATAAGTACTTGGTCAGATAACATACCGAAGGGCATGTCTTTTTACGGATGTACATTTCACTACGGGAAAAACGTTGTATAATGCGTAATCGACCATCGACAGCATATTCGATGGTGACAATACTTTGCATGCATCTCAACCTAGTTGAAACAGACTTGTGTGCAAAGTGGAGCCCCCATCCGATAAGTACTTCTTTGATTAACACACTTAGGACCGTGTTTTTTCATGGTTGTGCATGACACTAAGCCAAAAACGGCGTTTTATGCTTGATCGACAATGCAAAGCATATCCGATGGGCACAATACTTTGCACACACATTCAACTAGGTGGAATTGACTTACATGCAAAGTGGCACGTGCATCCCATAAGTGATTGATCAGATAACATACCTAGTAGTGTGTTTTTTTACGAATCTGCATGACACTAGAGCAAAAATAGTATTTAATGCTCGATCGACCATGCAAAGGATATCCAATGGGCACAACACTTTTCCTACACCTCAACCTAGGTGGTATTGAGATGTTCTCAAAGAGGTACACCCATCCGATAAGTACTTGGTCTAATAACACACCTAAGGGCGTGTTTTTTTGCGGATGTGCCTATCAGTAGGGAAAAAACGATGTATAATGCGTGATCGACCATGCAAAGCATATCCAATGGTGACAATACTTTGCACGCACCTCAAGGTAGTTGAAACAAACTTGTGTGTAAAGTGGAGCCCCCATCCGATAAGTACTTGTTTGAATAACACACCTAGGGCTGTGTTTTTATATGGTTGTGCATGACACTAAGGCAAAAATAGTGTTTTATGCTTGATCGACAATGCAAAGCATATCCGATGGGGACCATACTTTGCACACACCTTCAACTAGGTGGAATTGAGTTACATGCAAAGTGGCACGCCCATCCAATAAGTGCTTGATCGGATAACATACCTAGCAGCGTGTTTTTTTACGGATGTGCATGACACTAGAGTAAAAATAGTATTTAATGCTTGATCGACCATGCAAAGGATATCCGATGGGCACAACACTTTTCCTATGCCTCAACCTAGGTGGTATTGAAATGTTCTCAAAGAGGCACACCCATCGGATAAGTACTTGGTCAGATAACACACCTAAGGGCGTGTTTTTTTGCAGATGTGCATATCACTAGGGAAAAAATGGTGTATAATGTGTGATCGACCATGCAAAGCATATCCGATGGTGAAAATCCTTTGCACGCACCTCAACGTAGTTGAAAGGGACTTGTGTGCAATGTGGAGCCCCCATTTGATAAGTACTTGTTTGAATAACACACCTAGGACCGTGCTTTTATATGGTTGTGCATGACACTGAGGTAAAAACGGTGTTTTATGCTTGATCCACAATGCAAAGCATATTCGATGGGCACAATACTTTGCACACACTTCAACTAGGTGGAATTTAATTACATGCAAAGTCGCATTCCCATCGCACAAGTACTTGATCGGATAACACACCTAGTAGCGTGTTTTTTTACAGATGTGCACGACACTAAGGCAAAAATGGTATTGAATGCTCGATCGACCATGCAAAGCATGTCCGATGGGCACAATACTTTTCCTATGCCTTAACCTAGGTGGTATTGAAATTTTCTCAAAGAGACACACTATCCGATAAGTACTTGGTCAGATAACCTACTAAGGGCATATTTTTTTGCGGATGCGCATATCACTACCGGAAAAATGTTGTATAATGCATAATCGACCATGCAGAGGATATCCGATGGTGACAATGCTTTGCACGCATCTCAACCTAGTTGAAATGGACTTGGATGCAAACTGGAGCCCCCATTCGATAAGTACCAAGTGTTTGATTAACACACCTAGGACCGTGTTTTTTCATGGTTGTGCATGACACTAAGGCAAAAACGGTGTTTTATGCTTGATTGACAATGCAAAGCATATCCGATGCACACAATACTTTTCACACACCTTCAAATAGGTGGAATTGACTTACATGCAAAGTGGCACGCCCGTCCCATAAGTGCTTGATCAGATAAGGTACCCAGTAGTGTGTTTTTTTTGGATGTGCATGACTCTAAAGCAAAAATAGTATTTAATGCTCGATCGACCATGCAAAGGATATCTGATGGGCACAACACTTATCCTATGCCTCAACCTAGGTGTTATTGAAATTTTCTAAAAGAGACACACCCATCCGATAAGTACTTGGTCAGATAACACACCTAAGGGCGTGTTTTTTTGCAGATGTGCATATGACTCGGGAAAAAACGGTGTATAATGCGTGATCGGCCATGCAAAGCATATCCGATGGTGACAATACTTTGCACACACATCAATCTAGTTGAAAGGGACTTGCATACAAAGTGGATCCCCCATCCGATAAGTACTTGTTTGAATAACACACCTAGGGCTGTGTTTTTATATGGTTGTGCATGACACTAAGGCAAAAATGGTGTTTTATGCTTGATTGACAATGCAAAACATATCTGATGGGCACAATACTTTGCACACACCTTCAACTAGGTGGAATTGACTTACATGCAAAGTGGCATGCCCATCCCATAAGTGCTTTTCGGATGACATACCTAGGAGCGTGTTTCTTTACGGATGTGTGTGACACTTGAGCAAAAATAGTATTTAATGCTCGATCGACCATGCAAAGGATATCCGATGGGCACAAAACTTTTCCTACACCTCAACCTAGGTGGTATTGAAATTTTCTCAAAGAGGCACACCCATCCAATAAGTACTTGGTCAGATAAGACACTTAAGGGCGTGTTTTTTTGCGGATGTGCATATCACTCGGGAAAAAACGGTGTATAATGCATGATCGACCATGCAAAGCATATCCGATGGTGACAATACTTTGCACGCACCTCAATGTACTTGAAACGGACTTGCGTGCAAAGTGGATCCCCCATCCGATAAGTAATCATTTGAATAACACACCTAGGGCTGTGTTTTTATATGGTTGTGCATGACACTAAGGCAAAAACAGTGTTTTATGCTTGATTGACAATGCAAAGCATATCTGATGGGCACAATACTTTGCACACACCTTCAACTAGGTGGAATTGACTTACATGCAAAGTGGCATGCCCATCCCATAAGTGGTTTTCGGATGACATACCTAGGAGTGTGTTTTTTTACGGATGTGTGTGACACGAGCAAAAATAGTATTTAATGCTCGATCGACCATGCAAAGGATATCCAATGGACACAACACTTTTCCTACACCTCAACCTAGGTGGTATTGAAATGTTCTCAAAGACGCACACCCATCCGATAAGTACTTGGTCAGATAACACACCTAAGGGCGTGTTTTTTTACAGATGTGCATATCACTCGGGAAAAAACGGTGTATAATGCATGATCGACCATGCAAAGCATATCCGATGGTGACAATACTTTGCACGCACCTCAATGTACTTGAAACGGACTTGCGTGCAAAGTGGATCCCCCATCCGATAAGTAATCATTTGAATAACACACCTAGGGCTGTGTTTTTATATGGTTGTGCATGACACTAAGGCAAAAACAGTGTTTTATGCTTGATTGACAATGCAAAGCATATCCTCTGGGCACAATACTTTGCACACACCTTCAACTAGGTGGAATTGACCTACATGCAAAGCGGCATTCCCATCGCATAAGTACTTGATCGGATAACACACCTAGCAGCGTGTTTTTTTATGGATGTGCATGACACTAAGGCAAAAATGGTATTTAATGCTCGATCGACCATGCAAAGCATATCCGATGGGCACAATACTTTTCCTATGCCTTAACCTAGTTGATATTGAAATGTTCTCAAAGAGGCACACCCATCCTATAAGTACTTGGTCAGATAACATACCTAAGGGCATGTCTTTTTGCAGATGTGCATATCACTACGGAAAAAACGTTGTATAATGCGTAATCGACCATGCAGAGCATATCGGATGGTGACAATACTTTGCATGCATCTCAACCTAGTTGAAACGGACTTGCGTGCAAAGTGGAGCCCCCATCCGATAAGTATTTGTTTGATTAACACACTTAGGATCGTGTTTTTTCATGGTTGTGCATGACAGTAAGCCAAAAACGGTGTTTTATGCTTGATCGACAATGCAAAGCATATCCGATGGGCACAATACTTTGCACACACCTTCAACTAGGTGGAATTGACTTACATGCAAAGTGGCATGCCCATCCCATAAGCGATTGATTGGATAACATACCTAGTAGCGTGTTTTTTTACGAATCTGCATGACACTAGAGCAAAAATAGTATTTAATGCTCGATCGACCATGCAAAGGATATCCAATGGGCACAACACTTTTCCTACACCTCAACCTAGGTGGTATTGAGATGTTATCAAAGAGGTACACCCATCTGATAAGTACTTGGTCAGATAACACACCTAAGGGCGTGTTTTTTTGTGGATGTGCATATTAGTAGGGAAGAAACGATGTATAATGTGTGATCGACCATGCAAAGCATATCCAATGGTGAAAATACTTTGCACGCACCTCAAGGTAGTTGAAACGGACTTGTATGCAAAGTGGAGCCCCCATCCGATAAGTACTTGTTTGAATAACACACCTAGGTCTGTGTTTTTATATGGTTGTGCATGACACTAAGGCAAAAACGGTGTTTTATGCTTGATCGACAATGCAAAGCATATCCAATGGGGACAATGACAAAACATATGTGCCTCAGGATCTATGGAGCAGTCTAAGGTGGATGGAACCTATGTGAGAACATGATGAAGAGAGTGCTCATGACATGTACCTCAAGTCAATTAGGTTCCAAGATAGATTAGCTTGGACTCATAAAGAGAATCTTGAGATAGTGCAAAGTGCTTGATTGATATTACTTCAAATGAACCTCCCTTTTATAGGTGAGGGTACTTACATATATTTGCTTGCCCACATGTGGGATATCTCCTCCATGCCATGTGGCAGCTTACCCTTTGCTCATACCTTTGCTCCACAAGTGCTCATGGCACCACAACTCTCAACACCTCCCCTTGGTGCCATGATCCTTTGGCTACTGCAAGGTGGTTAGATGTGAGTTACATTCCACATTGTGCATAGTGTGGCACTCAGTGGGACCCTTAGTGCATGCATTGCTACTTAAGGTGGTAAAGTGTGGTTTTTACATGTCAATACCTCCCCTGGGTGCTTTCATAGCTACTCTCAGGTGGTCAGGCTTGATTTACAAACATATAGGCAAGGTTGGCAAGGTTTTTGCTTTTCAATACATTTCATTGATGTCACCTTTTGGCTCATGGCTTGATGATGACTCCACGTAGTTGACTTGTTGATTCTTCAATCTGCAATCTTCTTCCTTGTGTCCGAGCTTCTTGCAATGGTGACACTTTGGTTTGTTCTTCAATCTGCAGTCACTTTGATAGTGACCCATCCTTCCACAATGGTAGCATTTCACTGATGTTTTACTGAATAGTGCTTGTTCTTCATTATAGCTGTTGTGTGTTGATGTCGATGCCTTCAACTCTCTTTCTTTTTCGAGAAGAGAGGATACACATTCTTCAAACTTTGGATCTGGCAAATTCTTCAAAGTGGTTGTCAATGAACTATACTCTGTAGGCATGCTTTTAAGGAGAATTGCAAGTGCATCTTTCTCTCCTACTTTTGCATTTATGCCCTCTAGTTGAGTCATAATGCTTTTGATTTTGTTGACAAATTGTGCCATGGATTCACTGAAGCCCATGTGCATACCATAGAATTCAATCTTAAGATGTATTTCTTGGTTTTTGGCTTTTGCACCAAACACTGTGTTCAACTCATCCCATGCATCCTTGGCATGATCCTTAGAGTCTATATGATGAATTATGTTTGGACCCAAGTGCAATCCAATGAGTGATAGTGCTGCTTCATCTTTTTCCTTCTAGGCATCATTTTGTGCAGTGGGTATGTCTTCTTTTACAGTCTTCCAAAGCTTTTGGTGCATCAGGAGATATCTCATTTGTGTAGACCATGTGTGAAATCCTTCCCCAGTGAACTTATCAACAGTTGGTGTGCGGATTGCCATTGCAAAGGTCTTACCAGTTGATGATGCTTTCACATCTGGTAGTGTCTAATTGCATATAGAAAATCTGAGTTGACAGGCGCGTAGAGCTCAAAAAGGTGATCACTTTTCCTTTTTGGAGCGTGTGCAAATTCCTCCTGGATTGCAAGTTATGGCTTGTCGAAGATTCTATGAAGAAGAGGGGGTCTTGATGATGTGGCACAGGGATTCACATGCATAATTCAAACTGTGCTTACAAAGGGACTATGCTTGGGTGGCACTATGGTGACCTTTTAACCTAGCTTGGTTAACCCAAGGTTACATAAATTTTACCATGGTTAAACTAACCCAAGCAGCTTAACCTAACCATAGTTAATCTTTGACCACCTTATCTGCCACGTGTCATTCAATGGAACCTTAGCAAGAAAAATATTTGAGGCGACGACGGCGGAGCTGCTGTCGATTATGATGGCGACGACGACGACGGAGCTTCTAGGCTGGAGAGGCTACGTGATGCAGAAGAGAGCAACCGCTATTGAAGGTCGTGAAGAGTCCGTCGGTGTTGCCTTGTAGAAGACCATGAGAGATCGAAGGCTAGAGCCACTTTACCGTAGCAACAGGGAGTCGTAGAATGTTTGCAGAGGCAGCCTTAGTCGAGGCGATGGAGCGTGCCTATAGGAAGCGATCGTGGCTTGCTTCAGAGTCGTTGCAGTTCGCGTGCAGGGTCGGGCCGGCCTGTGAGGCTTGGACCCGGGGGATTCACAGGGGAAAACTTATGATATCACGTGAGTGTACAATAGGGGGTTTTTTTGAAATGAGGCATAAGCTTATACATTAGGGGTGGGGCCCTTTTTTTTCCCCTAATATTGAATTTAAGCTAGGGGGACCATGTCATATTTAAGAAGGGGGGACATAATATAGGTTACCTTGGGTAACTAGTCCAAACAAGTTTGATTTTGTGTATGGTTTTAAATAGTCATAGGGAAAGTAACCTAAATTTGTTGTGTAATCTAAATGCTTGAGAGAGAATGTAGATTTAAGGAAAGGGGGGGACATAATGGAATTTTGGTGGTATCTTATAAGCTTAAATAGGGGTGTTTTATCATCCTACATGGATCTTAAATAGGGGGTTTTCTTGAAGTTCATGCACGCAGGTGACGTCCCCCTTTAATGAAGCGTGAGTCCCCCGGGGGCTTGGAGTTGCTGGCAGAGGTCGTCTTTGGAGAGGCTGGCCGATCTGGAGATGGACGTTGATGCAGAGGCTTGCTGGTCGAGCTGAGAGGTCGAGAGCTGTCGTGATCCGTATTACGAGCTGCTCAAAGGAGCCACTTTGAGCCTTGCTTGCTTGTTCAAGAGACGGCTGTTGCTGTCGATGGAGGCTATGCGTAAGATGGGCTTGAAGGACGCTTGACATGCGAGCTAAAGCGCAGGAGCTGTTTGGATGCTAGTTGCTATTTGGAGAAAGAAGTGCTTGAGGTCATTGGAGACTAGGGAGCCGCAGGCGGAGGTCGTTGTCTCCCTTTGGAGCTTGCAAGGCCGTTGCTATTGTAGGCTAACAGTGCAGTTGGCTTCGTTTGATGAAGGGAGAAGCTCAATGCTTTCTTTCTCAAAAGTCTGAATGAATACTACTAACAAGTCTCTCTCTCAAGCAAGGACAAAGATCTCTCTCTCTTGGCAAATGAATGGATGGAAATTCCTCTCTCAGCAAGAAACACTCAAGCTCACAATGAACTCAACTCTCTAAATGAAGAACTCTTGAGATCTAAAACTAATCTAGGAATGGGAGCAATCCTAGTGAACTACTAATGAGCTAAACTAGCAGAGCTAAACCTATGCTCTGATACCATGACAAAACATGTGTGCCTCAGGATCTATGGAGCACTCTAAGGTGGATGGAACCTATGTGAAAACATGATGAAGAGAGTGCTCATGACATGTACCTCAAGTCAATTAGGTTCGAAGATAGATTTACTTGGACTCATAAAGAGAATCTTGAGATAGTGCAAAGTGCTTGATTGATATTACTTCAAATGAACCTCCCTTTTATAGGTGAGGGTACTTACATCCATTTGCTTGCTCACATGTGGGATATCTCCTCCATGCCATGTGGCAGCTTACCCTTTGCTCATACCTTTGCTCTACAAGTGCTCATGGCACCACAACTCTCAACAGACAATACTTTTCACACACCTTCAACTAGGTGGAATTGAGTTACATGCAAAGTGGCACGCCCATCCAATAAGTGCTTGATCGGATAACATACCTAGCAGCGTGTTTTTTTACGGATGTGCATGACACTAAGGAAAAAATGGTATTTAATGCTCGATCGACCATGCAAAGCATATCCCATGGGCACAATACTTTTCCTATGCATTAACCTAGGTGGTATTGAAATGTTCTCAAAGCCGCACACCCATCCGATAAGGAATTGGTCAGATAACATACCTAAGGGCATGTTTTTTTGCTGATGTGCATATCACTACCGGAAAAATGTTGTATAATGCATAATCGACCATGCAGAGCATATCCGATGGTGACAATACTTTGCACGCATATCAACCTAGTTGAAATAGACTTGTGTGCAAAGTGGAGCCCCCATCCGATAAGTACTTCTTTGATTAACACACCTAGGATCGTGTTTTTTCATGGTTGTGCATGACACTAAGGCAAAAACGGTGTTTTATGCTTGATTGACAATGCAGAGCATATCCGATGGGCACAATACTTTGCACACAACTTCAACTAGGTGGAATTGACTTACATGCAAAGTGGCACTCCCATCCCATAAGTGATTGATTGGATAACATACCTAGCAGCGTCTTTTTTTACGGATGTGCATGACACTAGAGCAAAAATAGTATTTAATGCTCGATCGACCATGCAAAGGATATCCGATGGTCACAACAATTTTCCTACGCCTCAACCTAGGTGTTATTGAAATGTTCTCAAAGAGGCACACCCATCCGATAAGTACTTGGTCAGATAACACACCTAAGGGCGTGTTTTTTTACGAATGTGCATATCACTAGGGAAAAAACGCTGTATAATGTGTGATCGACCATGCAAAGCATATCCGATGGTGAAAATACTTTGCACGCACCTCAACATAGTTGAAACGGACTTGCGTGCAAGGTGGAGCCCCCATCCGATAAGTACTTGTTTGAATAACACACCTAGGGCCGTGTTTTTATATGGTTGTGCATGACACTAAGGCAAAAACAGTGTTTTATGCTTGATTGACAATGCAAAGCATATCCTATGGGGACAATACTTTGCACACAGCTTCAAATAGTTGGAATTGACTTACATGCAATATGGCATTCCCATCGCATAAGTACTTGATTGGATAACACACCTAGCAGTGTGTTTTTTTATGGATGTGCATGACACTAAGGCAAAAATGATATTTAATGCTCGATCGACCATGCAAAGCATATCCGATGGGCACAATACTTTTCCTATGCCTTAACCTAAGTGGTATTGAAATGTTCTTAAAGAGGCACACCCATCCGATAAGTACTTGGTTGGATAACATACCTAGGGGCGTGTTTTTTTGCGGATGTGCATATCACTACGGGAAAAACATTGTATAATGCATAATCAACCATGCAGAGCATATCGGCGGATGGTGACAATACTTTGCACGCATGTCAACCTAGTTGAAATAGACTTGCATGAAAACTCCATCCGATAATTACTTGTTTGATTAACACACCTAGGACCGTGTTTTTTCATGGTTGTGCATGACACTAAGGCAAAAACGGTGTTTTATGCTTGATCGACAATGCAAAGCATATCCGATGGGCACAATACTTTGCACACACCTTCAACTATGTGAAATTGACTTAGATGCAAAGTGGAATTCCCATCCCATAAGTGCTTTTTGGATAACATACCTAACAGCATGTTTTTTTATGAATGTGCATGACATGAGAGCAAAAACAATATTTAATGCTCGATCGACCATGCAAAGGATATCTGATGGGTGCAACACTTTTACTATGCCTCAACCTAGGTGATATTGAAATGTTCTCAAAGAGGCACACCCATTCGATAAGTACTTGGTCAGATAACACACTTAAGGTCGTGTTTTTTTACGGATGTGCATATCACTAGGGAAAAACGGTGTATAATGCATGATCGACCATGCAAAGCATATCCGATGGTGACAATACTTTGCATGCACCTCAATGTAGTTGAAATAGACTTGCGTGCAAAGTGGAGCCCCCATCCGATAAGTAGTTGTTTGAATAACACACCTAGGACCGTGCTTTTATATGGTTGTGCATGACACTGAGGCAAAAACGGTGTTTTATGCTTGATCCACAATGCAAAGCATATTAGATGGTTACAATACTTTGCACATACTTCAACTAGGTGGAATTTAATTACATGCAAAGTGGCATTCCCATCGCACAAGTACTTGATCGGATAACACACCTAGTAGCGTGTTTTTTTACGGCTATGCATGACACTAAGGCAAAAATGGTATTGAATGCTCGATTGACCATGCAAAGCATGTCCGATGGGCACAATACTTTTCCTATGCCTTAACCTAGGTGGTATTGAAATTTTCTCAAAGAGGCACACCCATCCGATAAGTACTTGGTTACATAAGATACTAAGGGCGTATTTTTTTGCGGATGTGCATATCACTATCCGAAAAATGTTGTAGAATGCGTAATCGACCATGCAGAGGATATCCGATGGTGACAATACTTTGCACGAATCTCAACCTAGTTGAAATGGACTTGCGTGCGGTGCCTAAACTCAATGCATCCCAAATAAGACTTTTAAGGAATGCCCCGCAACTTTCTAGCATGAATTCTATGCATGTTTCTCAATTGGCTATAGACCTAGGGTACAAAGGTCGCTATATCAAGAAATACATTGCTAAGGGCTATATAAACCGACTACAGAATGCATATTTTCCATGAAGGTGCATATGTCAAAGTGTTTTTTGATTTTATCTCAAGTCTATATAACTATTGTTGCAGCTAATTGAATTTGTCTTTTGTGATGTAGATAGATATACGTTCAAATCAAGCTTGAGTAGGTACATACCGGAACGAGATCCATTTGGACCACCAAAGTTACCTGTCCCTATCAACGAAGTGCTCTAGATAAAAAATGTGGCTTTCGAGGTGCGTGAGTCAACCATTACAGGTGCTGGCTTGGGCTTGTTTGTGCATGACTCCATCAAGAGAGGGACTACTATTCTTCAGTATCGAGGTGACAAGTACTCCTACAGAGACTGGAAGGAATTATGTAGAGTTCATCCAAGGCTAAAGAAGTACTCTATCCAACAGGACGCTACTGTCCCTATGAAGGATATGGTGCATATTGTTGGTGATGTTCAATATGGCAATGCGGCAAGGTTTATTAACAACAATAAAAATACCAATGTAAAGCCAAACGTTTGTTATGTATTTTCCCCTAATGTTCCACCTTGGTATGACACCACGATGAACATAGATATTGTAGAATATGGTCACATTTGTATTGAATCCATAGATGATATACATCCAAAAGAGGAGCTATTTGCAGACTATGAGTTTTGAATAACAACATTGTATTTCTTTATACAATCATTACTTATGGGAATTACTACTTTCTTGCCAGCTATGTAAATTGGTGCATAATTGTTGTGTGTGAATAATATGCAAACATGTTCATAACTACATTCATAATGTATTTTGAAGGAGTGTCTCTCGTGCCATTCTTTCCGGTGCCATTCTCCCTGTTGGGGCTAGAAATTGAGAGTTTCTTTTTGGAATCATGATTTATTTCAGGGATTTCAATGGTACATCAACAAGTTGTTATGTTTTCATCCTAAAGTGTACTTTTTTACTTTGCAATGAGTAATCAACATGACGTGTAAAGTTATCCTTTTACAATAATGCTAGTCAGTCTAAACATTGAAAGTGCACAATAAATGATTGTCATTGCCACCTAATTTACATCAGATGCTTGTCATTGCCCATTGATTTTCCATCAACTACATATCTTGCATTCATTCTCCTCTAAAAGCACTTGGTCAAGTTAAAGAGCCTATGCATTTTCATTGCAATACTCATGGTTATTAATTACACTCTACATTTTTTAAACGGTGTTTTGGAGATTTTCAAATGAGAATGCTCACAACAAAGTGAGTCTCAATATCAATGGAAATTCTAGAGTGCTATTATGAAGGTGTTTTTGAACACCACTATGGCTCATGAGATGAATCTCACTCAAATGGGTTTCAAATTTTATTATTTTGTTGATGATAAAGTAGGTTAGGCACTGATATTCTATTTATTATTTGAGAATGTAGTTGATATTTCATACTTCATGAATGGTATTCTAGTCTATTTTCACATATTTATCCAACCTCTTCATGGAGAAAGGCTACAATTTCTTCCACAACTGCGAGTTTGGGAATTGCATTTTTTTTGAATGCTCACAACAAAGCGAGTCTCAATATCAATGGAAATTTTAGAGAGCTATTATGAAGGTGTTTTTGAACATCACTATGGCTCAGAGATAAATCTAACTCAAATGGGTTTCAAAGTTTATTATTTTGTTGATGATAACGTAGTTTTTACACTGATATTCTATTTATTATTTGAGAATGTAGTTGATATTTCATACTTCATGAATGGCTATCTAGTCTATTTTCACATATTTCTCTTGTTTTTTCATTGAGGGGAGCTACAATTTCTTCCAAAACTGCCATTCTAGGAATTGCATTTTTCCCAAATTATCTAATACGGTCTTACTAATTTTAAAGGAATCCAATGCTAATCTGATTTCATGTTTGCATAATATATTATGTTAAATTATAATTTATTTCCAAATTAACCTAATGGTATGTCCTAACATTTTGATTATGTAGCAAATATTATATGTTAACCTATGCTAAACAAATGGTGTATTGTTATAGTTATGTAGCAATACAATTCACCTATGCTAATTATTGAATCAAATTCCACACATATTGGCATGACCAAGCGATTTGAAGATTGGCATGAGCATGCATTGACATGAGCATGCATTGGCATGAGCATGGTGGATGGGTGATGTGGCTCCATGCATGCTGGTGAGGTGGCACATCATGTGTCATGCCTCTAAGGTCATCATGCATGAGGTGGCAACTTGAGGTGGCCACGGTTATGACATGGCTTTATGATATGGTAGCACAAGGTGGAAAAGATAAGGTGGAAGACTGAGATGGTAGATGACTGATGACTAGGCTCCAACCATGCCTATCATGTGGCTTGATGAGGTGGCACACATGATTGAGGTGGTAGAAGAGTGACATGGTGAGGTGGCAAATCATTGTGATGTGGCAAATTGATGTGCCAACTTGTGTGATAATGTGGAAGAGGGTGAGCTAATGAGGTGGACGTTGATGATGTGTGAGGTGGCAAGAGGTGGGGAGGTGGCATGACCCATGACTCACATGAACCCTTGAAGCTCTGATAAAAAATTGAATCAATTTTGAAGTAAGTTGTAAAGGCATCCCATGTTTGATGTTGGGCGAAGGGTGACGTGAGTTGAACTCCTTCATGAGTGATTCTTTTAGGGATCTATCAAGCTTAATCTCCATCTCCCATTGAGACATTTCAATGGAGTCCATGTCTTTGCTTGACTTGACCAAGACAGCTTCTTAAGACTCAATCTCTCCTTGAAGTGCACGTACATCATCGTGGTCTTCCAATCCTAGCAAACACCTCATATATGTTATTGTGGGATTTCAACCCGAAGATCACCCTACTTCATGAATGTCAAAATCCTTGGGTAATCCATTGTTCGTAGATGTCATCATCGTATGTGACCATGTGTGTGTCCTTGGTAGCAATCTTTGCTTGCATCGACATGCTTGCGACTCCTACAAAATTTTAAAAAAAAAACCAAAATCATCTTCGACATTCTTCTAATCCAAATCATGTAATAGAGATAATAATGGCACTAGTGCCATTCTCCCATTACCATGTCAAAAGCATGACTTGGTAACTAGAAGAATGCTGCTAGTGCCATTCTCACATTAGGGAATTCACACTACTATCACTTCTTTTACAAATCCATAAACATTCTTGAAATAAATAATGCATACAAAACAAAGTTTATTACTCACATCCCAACTTTGTCGATCTTTATGCCCTTTGACAAGGCCTTGGGCTGGTTTCTTTAGTCATTAGAATGCAACTCACTGTGCCCTTAGGTGTTGCAAGATATTGATATATGGTTAATTTTTCAAAACGGTATGTGCCTCCATGTTGGCCATTGATGATATCTTACAACTTGCTTCAACTGGCACATTGAAAACAATGCTTGCCTTTCTCCATGTATAGAAACCTTTTCATTGATTGAAGGCTTCTCCATATGCTTTAGTTATAAACATCCTTGCAGCATAAATCGAATGCTTCCCTGCGAGAATGCAATAATTATACTCCTTTAACTTTTCCACCTTTATCTCTTCCTTGTGCATAGGAGTATGTGTCTGTGTGGTAAGTCATAAGATATGCACATGTTGCAGGAGATCGTGCATTCATTGCAAAACTCTTGACCAAGTCATTGACATTGCTGAGTGTCAATGTCCTATACACATATTGGCTTGGTGCTCTAAAGCAATTCATCACTGGGATCAAAACCTCAAATTCCAAAGTACTCTGCATACTCATCAAGCCTGTCATACTTGTGTCCTTCCTTTCCAAATTCTTCTGTAGTGCCTTAAAGTCAACATCTAGCTATATTTTCTTATATGGGATGATAGTTGATTCAGATGACTTTTCACCATGTCCTCTCATCGCCACTCCCTGTTGCATCAGTGATTGTTCATGTACCTCCCCGTTTTCCTCCTAAAGTTGTCTCTTTATCTTTAACTTCTTAATCTAGTTTATCCCCAATGCTTGTTGTTCCATCTGACCTTATTTCCTTCTCACCTGTTGTTTCCTCTTCACCGATCTCTCTAGCCTCCTCTTTCACAGTGTTTTGAGACACTTGAGAGCTTGATCCCTCAACATCACTTTTCTTGGTTGTTTTTGAAACTTTTCTATTCTTTTTCTTATCTTGCTTTATCCCTTTTGTTGTCAAATCAAAGCCTTCTAATATCTGTTGGTTGGTATAATTTTTTGGTTCATTATTCCAATGCCTAGTTATCATTGTGTTCTCCCAATAGCATTCATCCTTGCATGATCAAAACAAGCAATATCCAATTGATACACATTGCCATCCAATGTATAAATGTTGAGACAAGGAACGTTATCTTGCTCACTATCCTCCATCTCTTTAACTTGTCCAACATCTTCAAAAGTTGTTCCTTGGATGTTCACAAAACAATGCGCTTTATAGAGTTTTTGGAGTTCGTTATTGTAAATATCTAAAGCCCATCCTCTTCCAAAACTAACTCCATCATAAATTCCCTTACTAGCCATTCTTGCAATCTTATGTTAACAAAAGAACCAAGGGAAACTACACTAAGAAATTGAACAATCAAAATGAATAGAACTACAATGAAATGTATAATAGAAAATCATAAGTGTAGTATGAAATATTACAACCACAATGCAACTTCTATTAACAAAATAACCAAGGTGAAGCAACTTATATATGTATTATGAAAAACTACACCCACACGGCAAGCAAATATACACATTATCAAAGTTAAGATGGTTATAGCTCGGGGGGGTCACTCATTATATGTAACCCTATCACGTGAGTTCAACAAAAGGATATTTTTTATTTCTGAAATTTACAGAAATAAATATACATAAGGGACTATTTAAAATAGTTTTGAGAAAAATTTACAGATTTGTATAGAAAAGGGGTACATTTTATTAATGAAAAATTTACAGATAAGGGATTTTAGAAATAGGCCTTGAACGCACGTGGTATAGAGGGTTTATACATAGTGACCCCCCTGAGGGTTATAGTAAAGAATGGTATTCGTGCCATCCTCCAACAATAATATGATGTTGTGAAGAGTGTCACCAATGCCATTGATGGATTGCGAGTTTGTGGAGAATGGCACTAGTGCCATCCTCCGTGAGAGTTTGAGGATAATGCCATGAGTCCCATCCTCCATGATGTTGAGGAGAATGGCAAAATTTCCATTCATTGTGCATGGATTGCAGAGAATGGCGCCAATGCCATTTCCCTGATGTGAAGGTTATCACATTGAGAGTTTTCTCATCTGATCTTCTAGAGAAGGGCACTGATGCCAATCTCTATGTGAGTATGTGTAGAATGACATTAGTGCCATGTATCACATGGATTGCACAATATAGCAATGGTATCACTCTCCAGATGTCAAGGTTGTCATGGATCATGATTGGAGATTGGCACTAGTGCCATTGTCTTGAACATCGTATGATTATATTGAGAATGTATTGAACTAGTGCCATTGTCTTGAACACAAGTGCCATTAATCACGTGGATTGAGGAGAATGGCACTAGTGCCATTTTCCATTCTCTAGGTGATGATTGGCATTGGTGCCATTCTCCAAATATTCATATAATGCTATTGGAAGAATAACCCAACCCAAAATTCGAGAAAGGTCTCATGAGTAGGTAAAGAAGACACCCTCATGGCAATTTCATATGGTAAAAATCAATTGCATGTAGTCATATTCTAGATTTCAATGTTGTCATAGATGATGGTTAGAGAATGGAAGTGGTTGCATTGTCCACAGCACCATATGATTACATTGAGACTCACACGTGTGACATTTATTGAGGAGAATGGCAATCCTTGTATGAATGGCACTGGTGCTATTCTTGAAATATTCTTATGATGTTGTGGAGAATGGCACCAGTGCCATTCTTCAAACTTCAACTCATATAGAATACTAATTGTTCATGTATGTCAATGGTGTCACAGATGTTGGTTAGAGAATGGCACTGGTGCCATCGTCCTCAACAACATATAATTATATTGAGATTAGCACCTATGGCATCAATCACATGGATTGAGGAGAATGGCACCAGTACCATTCTCCATTTCTCCATGCATGAATGGCATTGCTGATATTCCTAAAATATTCATATGATATTGTGGAGAATGGCACCAGTGCCATTATTCAAACTTCAAACTTCAACTCATATGCAATTCAAATTATTCTTGTATCTCAATGATGTCACGGATGATGGTTAGAGAATGGCACTGGTGCCATTGTCCACAACACCATATGATTATATTGATCCACACTAACATAGGAATCAGTGCCATGCCTCAAAGGAGGTTGAGTAGATTTTCCCCAGTGTCATTCTCTATATATTCACATGGATATTGGCACCATGTGAGTTTGTGGAGGATGGCACTAGTGCCATTATCCATGTGAGTTTGTGGGCATTGTCACATGTAACAATTCCATGTGGGTTCCAAGAAGAATTTCCAATCCATTGTCCAAGTTAGGATGGAGTTGGTATATATATGAGTTTGGTTAATGAATGGTGTCCATCAGCAATGAAAGAATGAATAGATTTTACTTGTCTAAAAAATGAAACCAAACGGGCATTGCATAGAACAATGACCCCTACCCTATGGCCGTGGGAGCTAAAAAGTATCGAGAAAGTATATATCCTAAGGGTTGGGATTACTTGTTGATAAAAAGCTCTCAATCCCAAGAGTTTGGATGCATTTCATTGATATATGGTGTCCATGAACGAGGAAAGAATGCTTAGATTGTAGTTGTCTAACATAATGGAACCACCACGGGCATTGCCTAGTGCAATGACCCCTACCTGATGGTGGTGGGAACCCGAAAGTATCGAGAAAGTCTTTATCCTAAGGGTTGGGATTCCTTGTTGATAGAATAGCATCAACAACTTAGGCACTCTCAATCCCAAGAGTTGGGATGAGTTTCATTGATAGATGGTTTCCATCAACAAGGCAAGAGAGAATAGATTGTAGTTGCCAGACATAGTGGAACCACTATGGGCATTGTCTAATGCAATGACCCCTACCCCGTGGTGGTAGGAACCTAGAAGTACCAGGAAAGTCTTTTTCCCAAGGGTTTGGATTCCTTGTTGATAGAATAGCAACAACAAGGCAATCTGAAGGATGTCAATTTGTTGCCAATGCCTCTTGAATTTTGGGGTTGAACTCTTTCTCCTTCGTAACTCAAGATTCTCCCATCTATATTCTCAGCATGCTAGCAACAATATTATGAACAACATGACAAGTCTCATATTCTTTGCCCCCTTTGCCCTGCATTTGACTGGTAACATCATGATCATTGTCACTAATATCATCAATTCCTATTATTGCATCACTTATCCCATCGATCTTTGCATGTATTTTTCTTTGTGGTCCCATCTTATTATTCTCAACACAAGACAAGTCTTCTATATTAGCAAGCATGTTTGATTCACTTGCAACACAAGACAAGTCTTCTATCGCATTGAGCAATAAGACAATGGGGAGTCAATGCACCCAAGGGGCAAGGCTTGGCAAGACAAATGGGAGTCAAATTATGCAGATGGCACCTGGCAAGGGACTGTCGTGACATTGAGCAATAAGACAATGGGGAGTCAAATTATGCAGATGGCACGAATTGACACTCTTTAAGAGCAACAATTTAAATTGTAAACATATGTTCAATCTAGATCATTTTGGATATAAAGACTCTAGCAGCAACGTCTCTCAATGTAATCATATAATAATAGCTACAATTGCTATCATACCTCTTTGGTTCAATACAAAACTTGGGTCTTATGGCATCATGTCTTTTTTCTATTTGTTAAAAGTTTTAAAAATTTTGTCCATATTGCGAGTGACAATGTTATTTTCATGAAATATTTAAGTCTCCTTTCATGGATTTATAAATTTATCACGTCAAGGAAAAATATTAAAAATAATTAAATTAACAAATAACTTAGATATAGCTATAATTTCTATTATAGGATTATTTCAAATTCTTGCATGTTGGTGCAAAAGTATAGATTGAAAAAACAATATTTTTATGTGAATATGATAGTGCCAAAAAGTGAACTTTTGATTTGGGAAGAATATTTTCAGAAAGTAAAATTTTGATTTGGGAAGGATATTTTCACAAAGTAAAGTTTTCATTTGGGAAGGATTTTTGGGCTTCGTCCAAAAACAACACAAAAAGTCCAAAATTAATGAAATAGGTGTTCTAAGATTTAGGGAACTTTAGCATTTAAGATTTAGGGTGTAAGATTTAAGGTATATAGACTATATAAAATATACATTCCAAAGTATTTAGTTTAGATATGTATAGACTATATGTTATATGCTTGCCAAAGTGTTTTGTTTATATCCAATATTAGGTATGATCCTTCACAAAGGCTTTACTTTAAGTAATTATAAGTCTACCTAGTCAAAGTATCCTATTGATTAGGGACAAGCACATAGCCTAAAAGCACACCGATGCATATTTTCTTACATTCATGTTGCATGGTGTATCAGAAGAAATGAAGAAGTATGTGATAATAAATATTCAGAAGAAATATGTATTCCATATCATGGATTCATACCATGGATATCTGGTGGTTGCTAAAGTAGAAAAATGATATGCATTCAATGATACTGTAGTTTTGTACAAAGCCTTAAACAAAGTTTAAGGCTTTTGCAAAGTATTACATACTGTAACAAAGATAAGCAACTATGCTAAACCTCTTTGAGATTCTATGGTTTTAAATACCTACCTTACAAATACATTATCTAATTCTTCATTCTTCGACTAACAAGTATTATACACATGGAAGAAAAGCATACATGCTAAAAGCACGTGTGTAAAATTTAATATTTTCTTATTTTTCAAATTAATTCTATTCTTTGATTGACTACCTTTTTAAAATTTAAATGTTATTAGTATAAAATATACATAATTTTAAATGTTATTAATGTATAATATTAATAATTTATATATTTATTTAAATTATCATAATAATTAAATTATATTTATCTTAGTTTTTAAGTTAATAATGTATATTTTTATTAAAACTAAAATTTAATATCTAGATAATAGCAGGAAGAATATTGTAGAGCTTTTTTATATTAAGGACTACCTTATAAATACACTCACTGATTCTTCATTGTTTGAAAAATAAGTATTATATAAAGCACATATGCTAGAGGACCTCCCTTTTAAAAATATTTTCATTGTTATATTTTTTAAATTAATGTATATATATATTTTTATATAATAATTATATTAATTTATAGATTAACAATATATATTTTTAGCAAAATTATATTTTAACATTAGTTAATAAAAATTTATTATATTATGGAGTAAAAATATTATAAATGGATTTCTCATATTAATAAAGTGTCATGAGAAGAGTTTTTTAAGAGATTTATGGTTAAATTTTGTTTTGAAGTTGTTGTGTATGCAATAGGTAGGGACATTTGAGTGGTTTTGAGGTTGAGAAAGAAATTTGTAATAGATTATTTTCTAATTTATTTTTTTTGAAAAATTTTTGCATGCCCAATAGGCTAGGAGAGTTTGAGTTTAAGAGAAATTTGTGACAATAGGTTGTAAGAGTTTGAGGTAAAGAGAAAAATTTGTGGGAAAAAAGATTAAATGCAAAAGATGGTTTTTTGAAGTTGTGTACGCAACATATTTTTGAGAAAAGAATCGTATTTGAAAAAAAAAATCAAATTTACAAAAACTTGATTCTTAAAAGTTTTTGTGTACGCAATAGGTTGGAAATGAACTCACCTCTTGCAACATTTTGAAAATTTTGAGAATCCTGCAACAAGTTGATGAGAGGAGAGAAGCGTGGTGTGTGAAAGAATGAACTTTGAATGAAAGAGAGAATGAAGAACGTTCTACTTATAGTGAACCTAAAAGAACTAAAAAAACCTAAAAAACTAAAAAAAAATGACTTGTTTGACACCATAAAGTCCATAACCTTCCAAATTGGATTTTATCCAAATCAAGTCTAAAAGTATATGTAAAAATGTGATTTGATTTGGATAAAGTCCCTAATGAAAAAGATCCAATGGATGTGATGAAAAGAGGAGGTAGGTCAATCTAAGCCCTTGATCTAGATAAAGATCCAAGGGAGTAGATGAGTACAAAAAGTGCTCCAATCTGGGACCTAGATTGGCAAGGGGATCAAGGGAGTAGGCTAGTGCACAAGGCACTTAAATCCAAGCCATCCAAACAAGCACTTTAATTCCATCGATTGATCTTGGAATGTTGATCTCCACCATCCAAAATTCGCTTGCATCCTAGCCCTCTAAACAAGCACTTCCACCCTAGCCATTGATCTTAGATTTAGATCTAGGGTCCACATTGAAATTTCCTTCTCCCTCTTAATTAGGCCTCCCTAAATTCAAATTGTGCAGCTTGGAGCCTGCTAAAGGCCATCCACCATCCACCAAAGACATCCTAGGCCTTTGATCTATTCAGCATCCACCTCCATCCAAAGCCCAAAGTTGTCATATTTCAAAGTAAAGGTACCCATGTCAGCTGATTCATTTCTATGGGGCCCTTAGCCCATGGGTTACCATAGTACATTCACTTCTGACCATGTGGAAGATTTGTACATTGACAAGTCCGAAATTAATGAAATAAGTCTTGAGTCTAGAATCTAGACAAGTTACAACTTATATACTTCATGCAAAAAATGAAAATCATCTATTTTTCCAAAGCTAGGTGTACAATGTCACATGCAACTAACTTACTCTTCACCTAATAGTATGTAAATGCTAATCTTCCAATTAGTATCTAAGTACGATTGGATTACAACTAGAAAAAACAAGCCCACCACTGGCAGCACTAGATACATTTTTTAACTTAGAAGGACTAACAAGACTTACAAATTTCTTTGTAGCTTTGTTTATCCTCTTTCTTATGTTTTTTGTCTTTCCCAAGACTCCACAATAGGAATCTTGATTTTGTGAATAGTATGAGTGGGGCATTGGTTTATATAACATTAACAACACCACTTGGTGTAGTGAAACACCAATCAATGTAGAAAGAATTGGGTAGTATTATGGAGTATTGTGTGGTGTTTTGTCATAATACCAGGTGGTGTATCGATACACCACTCAGGAACCCCGGTTGTGGAGCTAGCGATCCAAGATAAAATTCTCTACTAGGCATTTTAAAACACCCAGGGCTAATTTAAAAACGTTCAAAATGTTTTAATACCACCACAAATCCCTTGGTTTAAGACCTATGCAAAGTTTGAGCCCAATCTGGCACATGGACATGAAAATCCTGTTGACCCATTGTAGAAGAGTGTGGGGTAGAAGAGATGCATTATGGCACAGAGAGTGAGAGCACAAGTGAGTCCAATCTGGCACCTGGACATGAAAATCCTATTGACCCATTGTAGAAGAGTGTGGGGTAGAAGAGATGCATCCATGTTTTAGAATGAAGGAATGACCTCCATTTTATAAAAAGAGAGGATGGTGTAGGCACCTTCCCTATATTAGTGGCAATCAGCCCCTACATCAATGGGACTACCCTAAAAGGAACCTCCCATGTGGGGGTGTTTGGCTGACATCATCACTAAGGTCACACACTAGACACATCACAGCACTAGATGTGCTTCTACAACATACACACACACACATGTGACTCACCTAGATGCACACATGCACCATAGAGAAAGCCCTTGACCATACTTATCCCAACATACCCTCGGTCAAGGGTTTGCCTCTTGCAATGTCAAGGATACATCTAGTCTCATAGTTTCTCATGCCATCTCATGGTGGTCACACATGGCCATATCATGGTGGTCAAGGATAAAATGATAGCAAAGGTGCCCAAGGGTCAAGGTTTACAAAAAATGGGATAGACCAAACACATATCACATGGCCTACATCATATGGTGACGAGGTGATTTACAAAAGACAAAACACATAGAATTCTTTTTGGAGTACTACTCCAGGCAAAGAACCTCAAAATTTTCTTTCTTTCCTCTTCTTGTAAGGCACCTTCTAATGAGGGTTCAGGAAGATTCTTCAAAGTAGTAACCACATAGTCAAAATCCTGAGCCATGCTCCTTAAAAGCACTGCCATAGCATCATCCTCAGTGACAGAAGAATTAATTGAAGCTATTTGTGTCATAATACTCCTCATAGTGTTGACATGGGAAACAACATTGTCTCCCTCCATTTTAAGTTCAAAGAAATTAATTTTTAGATTTAATTTTGAGGTATGGTATACCTTGTACTACACCAAGGATATAAGGCAAGCACCATTGAATGAACTTTTGATTCTCCTCAACCTTGAAGCTATAATGATACTTCCTAGGATTTCGAGGCCATCATCCAAAACGAATTGAATTAGGAGAGACCTTGAAAACCTCTTCAATAGCTCCATCAATTTCCCTTTTCACATCATTTGGTGATCTCTTAATGAGAGAAGAGATATATTTTTTGAAAAAGTTTAGTAAAAGTATATGCATGACATCAAAAATAAGATCCAAGGAAAT